>NW_027468774.1:3875144-3912644 GCF_046254945.1 Alosa pseudoharengus
ATTGGGATAAATGCAGAGACCAAATTTCCCTCAAGGGATCAAAAAAGTATATATACTATACTTACTTACTTTGTCGGCTTATAGGCCTATTCCTATTTGGGGGCAGCCTGGAAACTCCAGACCCTGGTAATCTAGAAAGATTAAGGGTCTGGCCACGAATAATGTAATGGCCCAACTCGAGGGGCAGCACCAAGCATGCATTTGAAAAAAATCTCACTGCACGCAATTGGATAACACTATGACCAATGTTTACTGACTGATTGCGTTGCAGCGCTATCATCATCTGTTGAGCTCCCTGTCTTATTGTGTGTGTGTGTGTGTGTCACAGACGCAGGAGCTGGGAGACTCCCTGCATGGGTTCCTGCAGTATGGCCTGTGCCTGGTGGCCAAATACAGAGACATCTTCCTCCCCAAACCGACCAGCACCCCACGTCTGCAAACACTGCTCAGGTGAAGCTTGTGTGTGTGTGTGTGTGTGTGTGTGCACGTGTGTGTGTGTGTGTGTGTGTGTGTGTGTGTGTGTGCACGTGTGTGTGTGTGTGTGTGCACGTGTGCATGTGTGTGTGTGCACACGTGTGTGTGTGTGTGTGTGTGTGCACGTGTGCGTGTGTGTGTGTGTGTGTGTGTGTGTGTGCGTGCACATTTATGAGGTGTTATCTGTATGAATGTTGATTTATAAAATGCCATTTCCTGTTCTGTTTCCCACTGCCAGAGTGATGGTGCAGATCTGCAAGACCAGGGCCTTTCAGAAGCTCAATCCAGCCCAATTTGAGCTGCATGCGGAGGTCACAGATGCTGTTAAAGTAAGTCAGATGATCCTTAGATGAACACAATTCTAGGAAAACTTTCCTCCAGAAACTGGTTTATTAAGATTTATTAATTATCATATTAGAATATTAAACAGGGAAGAGAAAAGAATGTGTGTATATTCTTCAGTGAGTGATATCAAGGGCATGTGTGTGTGTGTGTGTGTGTGTGTGTATCTCTTCTAGACGGGCACCAAGGAGTGGTTCAACATCAAGAAGGGCCTCCATCAGCCCATGACCAAAGTAAGTCCACTCACTGGGTTGGGATCACGCGTGTTTTAGCATCAACACACATTCTCTTCCTCTTAAATGAACTGAGGAGGCCTACTGGTTAGCGCTTCGGACTTGTAACCGGAGGGTGGTTAGAAACCCGACCAGTAGGCACGGCTGAAGTGCCCTTGAGCAAGGCCCCTAACCCCTCACTGCTCCCCGAGCGCCGCTGTTGATGCAGGCAGCTCACTGCGTCGGGATTAGTGTGTGCTTCACCTCACTGTGTGTTCACTGTGTGCTGAGTGTGTTTCACTAATTCACGAATTGGGATAAATGCGGAGACCAAATTTCCCTCACAGGATCAAAAGAGTATATACTTATAAATATACATATAAGCTACAATGCAGAGGAGAGCTTAGGTGGCAATTAATACTACATCAACCAATACTGTTTATGTAGTAAAATTGTAGTCGAAGGAAAAAGAAGAAGTAGAAGAAAAGTAGAGATTGTACAGTTGTTTTATTGGTAAGTGCCCTGTGGAGCAGTAGATCTATATAGCAGCATGATCTGGAGCCAGTATGATCTGGTCCACCTCTGTGTGAATAAGGTGCAGCGTGATCTGGAGCCAGTATGATCTGGTCCACCTCTGTGTGAATAAGGTGCAGCGCGATCTGGAGCCAGTATGATCTGGTCCACCTCTGTGTGAATAAGGTGCAGCGCGATCTGGAGCCAGTATGATCTGGTCCACCTCTGTGTGAATAAGGTGCAGCGCGATCTGGAGCCAGTATGATCTGGTCCACCTCTGTGTGAATAAGGTGCAGCGCGATCTGGAGCCAGTGTGATCTGGTCTACGTCTGTGTGAATAAGGTGCAGCGCGATCTGGAGCCAGTAAGCGCTTTCAGATATAACCTCCGGAGTATATGAGGAGGTTTGTCAAACGGAGGTCCTACCCTTCGGATGATTCAGATATGATGCTAAACTGCGGACCTAATACTGACCTTACACGGACGTATGTGTGAACGACATACACGCACATTACAGAATCTCCGTGTGGTTGTCGAGTGAGGGGTGGGGGCTTTTAGAGTTCACAAGATGCTGAGACATGACGCAGATTATATGCGGCCGCTGCCTGTCACAGCTGCTTCTTGTTTACAAAATATAGCCTATCATTATGTAGGCTAAAGAAGAAGAAATCTATTGTGCAAAGGCTAATACTTGAAGTAGGCTAGTCACGTAAGTGGGCACTTGAAATTGACCTAGCCTACAGTATTTGTATGTGTGCTTCAAATAAACACATTTATCTGTTTTCAATGTTATGTACCAGAATTAGCTAGGCTATAGAACCCCAAATCTGGTTTGCGTTGGAGAGAGAGAGCATGCACAAACTTTATGGTAGGCTACCAGCCAATTCAGTAGGCTAACTCAAGACTTCAAGATCATTCAACGTTTTTAAGCAACAAACAAAATACTAACATTAATAACAGTGAAGTTGTTCGTTTTTTCATGGTTTATTTTTTCCAAAAGCATCCTCTCCCCATGTGTAGCATTTACGTAAGGAGCTTGGAACAAAGTTGGGTTTTCTTCGTTTTCATTTTCTCTAGGCATATATGCTCAGCAAATATCAGCGAGCTCAGCAGGTCATGAAGGCTATCAATGAACAGAAAACCGTGTTGGCTAACAATTTATTAAATACTCCTGTTATTGTCGTCAACGACGTCGCTATAGGCTACTGCCTTTTCAGCGCCTTCTGCTTATGATGATTCAGTCTTCTGAATTCGTTTCTCCTTGCCATGCAGTTGTAGCCTAACGTGTCTCTAACGTTCCCTTCAGGTGTTCTATCAAAATGTTGTATGCCCTCATGGACAGTAGCTCCGTGATGTCTGCATCTTTCCAGGTTGGAGATTTTCTGGACAGCACTATGCCACTCCATCATAACACTGGCATTTAAGTCAGATCTAACCACATGGACGCATGAAAGAAACGTCACCAACACGCCCTCTCACTAGGTGTGATTTTAACCGAATGTTCTACTCCTCGTTCAGACACAGCACATTTACATAATGTCCGGAGGAAATACTAGGTCGGGGGTAGTATAAACACCGGGTGAATTCGGACTTCCATATGACCGGTTATGTCGTTCAGATATACGGCCCCACCGTTTAACATCGGCAGAACCTCCGGTCTTGCACGTATGTCTGAAAGCGCTTAGTGTGATCTGGTCTACGTCTGTGTAAATAAGGTGGAGAACCAGTTGATAAGGATCACACGACTACAGGACGTTGCCATATATGGTGGCTGCCATTGAGCATGTTTCCACGCTGCTTCTGTCTCCGCAGGACCTCTCTGAGATTGTGAGCGCTCTGGCTAAGCTCATCACTGAGGTCAAGGAGGACATCCGTATCAGCAAGGACATGTGGAACAGGGTCTTTGTCAGGTAAACCAAGCAAACAGCGTTATAGACATGACTAGTCAATATGGATGTGTGGAACAGGGTCTGTCAGGTAAACCAAACAGATAGTTTTAGCACTGGAGCTTTGCAGTTCATTCCATTTGCAGTTCATTCCATTGTCTGCCAAGCAGTGTGACATATAATGCATATAAACTACATTACGGACTAATTTCATAGTCATTTTGTAGGGAGAGACAAGGGAAGGTATGTGAAATAATGCCATTTTTGTGAGGGATCACAAGTCTCATTGGTTCTCCATGATTGTTATTTTGACTCAGTGCGGTGCAGTTGGATGTCTTCACTGTGGTCTACCAGATCCTGGACAGCTTGGTGAGTAGCTGATTTTCAATCATGCCATATGGACCAAGTGATCAAGGACAGATGTCTGTTACCATGATGTGCAGTGGTGCTGGACAGTTTGTGAGGCCCTGAGGTTTTGGTCCACAATTTCAGAAATCTCTGAGGGCTACACACACTAGGTCTGTGTGTGTGAGGCTAGGCTGACTGTTAAGATAAGATAAGATAAGATAAGATAAGATAAGATAAGATAAGATAAGATAAGATAAGATAAGATAAGATAAGATAAGATAAGATAAGATAAGATAAGATAAGATAAGATATACTTTATTGCCACACAACAATGTTGGTAGTAATTGTTGTTCAATTAATCCAATAAGGGAGAAAAGAAAGAAACTCTAAACAAAATAAATAACACAATTGGTGTTCAGGAGTCTGCTTGCTGAAGGTACAAAGCGTCTCTAACGTCTTCTGTAATAAGTAAGAAGCTGGAACAAGCTGGTGGTTTGCATGGTCTCTTATTTTGGTAGCACATACCGTGCTAGCCTAAAGCCAGAATGTGTAGCCTAAAGCCAGATGTCCTTCCACTTCATTGATGTGTATGTGTTCTGCCACTACACAGCCAAAGCTTAGATGTATTCTATGAGGGGCCGTCTAGGCCTTAATTCATACTTGGTCTTACACACACTATCATAGTCTTGCACATACACCACTATACGCATGCACACTCACTATTATAGTCATTTTACATGTATGTATGAGAGGGTATAGTCGTGTATGTGAGAGAGTATAGTAGTGTATGTGAAGGAGTATAGTAGTGAATGTGAGAGAGTATAGTAGTGTATGTGAGAGAGTAAAGAGTATAGTAGTGTATGTGAGAGAGTATAGTAGTGTATGTGAGAGAGTTTAGTAGTACATGTGAGAGAATATAGTAGTGTATGTGAGAGACTGTAGTAGTGTATGTGAGAGACTATAGTAGTGTATGTGAGAGAGTATAGTCTTATATGTGAGAGACTATAGTAGTGTATGTGAGAGAGTATAGTCGTATATGTGAGAGACTAGTAGTGTATGTGAGAGAGTATAGTAGTGTATGTGAGAGAGTTTGGTAGTGTATGTGAGAGAGTATAGTAGTGTATGTGAGAGAGTATATTGGTGTATGCGAGAGAGTATAGTAGTATATGTGAGAGAGTACAGTGGTGTATGTGAGAGAGTATAGTGGTGTGTGTGAGAGAGTTTGCATGAAACGGAAGGGAGTTTGCATGAAATGGAAGGAGTTTGATTTCTCAGTTCCTGATTGGTTTGTCAATGTCACTTCTCTCTAGCTAGCCAATGAAAATCAAGGAAGGGGCCGGACCTACACTGTCAACAATGTAGTGGTCGAGGAAAAAATCAGCCAAGTCCTATGTGACTAAATATTAAACTACTACTGCAAACCGAATGCAAATTAGGCTACAAAGACATGAGGGGTGCCTATTCTATTGTAATTGCCAGGGGCGTTTCTAGACTTTAAGGACAACCTGGGCTTAGCCCGGCTGGACCGGATGTAAATGTAAAGATTAGCTGAGGATTTTTTAAATATATATACCATACATAAAAGGTGTTATTATAGTAGACAACAGACTACATTAGACTGCCCAAATGATTTATTATTGAATTACTAGGTACATACACATTTAAGTGTGAGGTTGCATGTAATGTATCATTAAGCAAATGTTCAGCACCTCCTTCTGTTGATCTCCCTTCCCTCTCCATTACCTGACTGCTCTTTTGTTGTTTGATCTATGCCAGAGATCTACCAAAAAGACAGTAAATTGTTTGATGTTGAAGTTCTGTCTCAGTCGGTTTCTCTGTCTGTTCTTATCACTTACTCTCTTCTTTCATCACTTACTGCTGTCCTTCTCATCATTTGCTATTTTTGCTTCTCATCACTTACACTTCTCTCTTTTCCTTCTCATCACTTGCTGCTGTCCTTCTCATCACTTGCTGTTGTCCTTGATCACTTACACTTCTCTCTTCTCTTTCTCTGAATAATGGTTACCAATGTCCATGCCTGATCCTGACATAGGCCTATCTGCTCCTGCTGTTGGCTCCTCCTCTGTTTGTAGCCCATCTTTGCTGCTACCCTCTACAAAATCATGGAATCAGCAGTGTGTGGCAAACCAACAAAAATATACTACATTGCCGGATACAAAGAACTTTTGAGATTGCAATTTTCAGCTCTAATTACAAATGCTTTGCTTATGCATAGGGCATTTGCATACATTTCAGTGGACATTTAAAAACATTCCCATGAAACATGTTCATCCCCATGAAACTTGTTTTTTTTAATGCTGTTTTATGTTTATGTCATCAGCTTTGTAATCACTTTGATGGTTAAATGGCTCATTACAGGGTGAATGAAAGCTGTCTCAGCCCCCTCTAGATATTTAATGGTTTATAGTTTGTCACTGTTAAAACATCTCCCTTACGAAAAAATCCTACATCGCAGGCCAACTGTGTATCAAAACTGCAATTTTTTGCTATAGTGTTAGAGAGTGTAACATCCTCGTCTGCTCCTCAGAACATCAGTACAAATGTTCAACAACGGGGGAAAGCATTTAGCCCTTCTGACTAAATTTAGTTATTTAGAGCTGAGTGTAATAAATCTCTCTCTCAAAACGAGCACTGAAATGTGTAGTGCCAATTAACCTGACCAGATGCCTTGCAGTTGCCTAATGCTTGCTTAGCCTACTAGCAGGGCTCAAAATTGCACCAGATTAATGCTGGTAAATATTGAAGTTGGCTAGTAGATTTCAGACAGAAAATACGGATTGCCTTTGAATGGCGGGTGAATTTCGCCACTTCATTTGTCAGTGACTGGTAGATATTCACATTTCAAAAAGTTAATTTTGACTCCTGCTTAGTGTTTACTAATGATAGCTTGCTAGCTAGCCAGCTAGCGATAGGATAGGTAAACAACACTAATAGCTGGCCTTTATGGTGTCGGTCGGACATGAATTCTTACCCTTTGCCGATCGTTTGAAAAAGCCAAACAGTTTCAATAGTTTTTTGCTGGCCATGTCACGTCTGCTTTCCCAACATACTGCAACCTATGATGCTGAACCACCCAGTGAGTTGACAGCAGTAAAGTTAGTTGAGAGCACAGATTTCACAGACCAGACCGCGAAGCCATAGCCTAGAAATCTAGACGCACCCCCAGCCCCGCCCGCCCGTTCTGCTTCTCCTTGTCAGAGTTTAGTGTTCGGGATTCCTTGTTCTAACAGGCTACGAGGGATAGAACGCACAACACAATAAAAAAGTTAAATATACATTTTGGCTACCTGGCTGAAGCCCCGGTAAAATCGGCTGGCGACGCCCCTGGTAATTGCCTAGGCTACCAGCTCCTTTTGTCTGGCGAAGTCATATTTTAGTGAACTGAGATCTGAAAGATTGCTGCCATTGCAGTTAGCTAGTTAGCTAGCATTCCAGCAACATTCCAAAAAGGACGTGCATTACAGTTTGGCTGGCAGACGTTTTTGGTAACCTTGTCTGCTGTTGCCAGTGACTCGTGAGCCTGTGTCCACATCGCTATTTTTGCACTGGCAGACAAAGATTCTAGAACAGAGCTCCAGACAGCGCTCCTTTCATAGTGCTGCTGGTCAAGTGTTTATTGTTGCTAGGTTACCAAACTATCTACCAGCAGCATGTCGTTGCTGCCTGGCTTAATGCTAACTAACTAGCTAACTGAAATAGCAATCTTTCAGGACTCAGTTCACTAAAATATGACTTCGCCAGACAAAAGGAGCTGGCATTACAATAGAATATGTCACCATTTGTGTCTTTGTAATTTGCATTCGGTTTGCAGTAGTAGTTTAATATTTAGTCACATAGGACTTGGCTGATTTTTTCCTCCACCACTAACGTTATACGAACTGTGTTGACAGTGTAAATGCTAGGTCCCGCAGCAATTTTTGGGACTCAGTTCACTAAAATATGACTTCGCCAGACAAAAGGAGCTGGTAGCCTAGGCAATTACAATTCGAATAGGCACCCCTCATGTCTTTGTAGCCTAATTTGCATTCGGTTTGCAGTAGTAGTTTAATATTTAGTCACATAGGACTTGGCTGATTTTTTCCTCGACCACTAGGTCTACACGAACATTGTTGACAGTGTAGGTCCCGCCCCTTCCTTGATTTTCATTGGCTAGCTAGAGAGAAGTGACATTGACAAACCAATCAGGAACTGAGAAATCAAACTCCTTCCGTTTCATGCAAACTCTCTCACACACACCACTATACTCTCTCACATACACCACTATACTCTCTCACATATACTACTATACTCTCTCGCATACACCACTATACTCTCTCACATTCACTACTATACTCTCTTGCATTCACTACTATACCTTCTCGCATACACTACTAAACTCTCTCGCATACACTACTATACTCTCTTGCATACACTAGTATACTCTCTCGCATACACTACTATACTCTCTCTCACATACACTACTATACTCTCTCACATACACTACCAAACTCTCTCACATTCACTACTATACTCTCTCACATACACTACTATAGTCACTCACATATAAGACTATACTCTCTCACACACACTACTATAGTCTCTCACATACACTACTAAAGTCTTTCACATACACTACTGTATTCTCTCACATGTACTACTAAACTCTCTCACATACACTACTATACTCTCTCACATACACTACTATACTCTTTACTCTCTCACATACACTACTAAACTCTCTCACATTCACTACTATACTCCTTCACATACACTACTATACTCTCTCACATACACGACTATACCCTCTCATGCATACATGTAAAATGACTATAATAGTGAGTGTGCATGAGTATAGTGGTGTATGTGCAAGATTATGATAGTGTGTGTAAGACCAAGTATGAATTAAGGCCTAGACGGCCCCTATAGTATTCAGATGTATTCCTCTTAATGCTACATGAACTCAAGGTATATGAGTGACATTCCAATGAGTTGAAGGTCATATTGAAATTTGCAGTTGTCTCTTAATTTTGAATATGACCGTCAACTCATTCAAATGTCACTCAGCAACCGTATGACATCAGAAAAATGTGCAGTGGTCTCTTAATTTTTTCCAGAGCCGTTTGTACATAGTTGTAGATCTGGTTTTCTACAACAAACATTGTTGACCCAGAGAAGCTTTCCCCTTTCTTTTTTCTTTTATGTCTGCCCCCCTTTGATTGCACATCCAGCTGTGGGTTTTAGGTCATCACAGCTTTGTCTGATATGGCTGTCCCACATATATGTACAGGTTCATGGTTACAGTTATGGTTATGGTTATGGTTCTCTGCAGACACTTTTATCCAAAGTGACCATACAATGTGCAGTCTGTTCCTTCCATGTCTCTTCCAAAAAGGTTTTAAAGTCTTCTGCATGACTGTCTGCTGATGCTCTATCATTCTGCTGTATGTTATCTTGATCTCTGATGGTTTGATAGCGTACTTAGCAGACACACAAGTTTTCTTTCCTGTTGAGTCAGGGGAAATACTTGCTCAATCAGATTCATCTCTTTAAATGATTATTCTAAAACACAATATCACATTCAGAGCAGAGTGGCTAGTCCAGTATGTATATAGGAAATAGTAAATGTATTAAAATATATTCACTGTTTGCGTCTATTCAGCTTGACTTACAGATGGGTTAAAGAGTGCATTGGATCAGTATGACTGAGTATTGTAATTGTGATGCATTATATCAGAACACCTTACTCTGTCTATCTCTTTCCATCTCTGCACTATTTCACCCTCATCTGTTTTTCTTTCTTCCTTTCATTCTTTCCATCTTTCTGTCTTTCTTCCTTTCTCTCTCCCTCCCTTCCTGATCTCCTTTTCTCTCTCTCTCTCTCTCTCCCTCCCTTCCTGATCTCCTTCTCTCTCTCTCTCTCTCTTTCTCTCTCTCCCTCCCTTCCTGATCTCCTTCTCTCTCTCTCTCTCACTCTTTCTCTCTCTCCCTCCCTTCCTGATCTCCTTTTCTCTCTCTCTCTTTCTCTCTCTCCCTCCCTTCCTGATCTCCTTCTCTCTCTCTCTCTCTCTCTCTCTCTCTCTCTCTCCCTCCCTTCCTGATCTCCTTTTCTCTCTCTCTCTCCCTCCTTTCCTGTCTGCTGTGCTTCTCTCTCTCTCTCTCCCTTCCTTCCTGATCTCATTTTCTCTTTCTCTCTCTCTCCCTCCCTTCCTGATCTCCTTTTCTCTCTCTCTCTCTCTCTCCCTCCCTTCCTGATCTCCTTCTCTCTCTCTCTCTCTCTCTCTCTCTCTCTCTCTCTCTCTTTCTCTCTCTCCCTCCCTTCCTGATCTCCTTCTCTCTCTCTCACTCTTTCTCTCTCTCCCTCCCTTCCTGATCTCCTTTTCTCTCTCTCTTTCTCTCTCTCCCTCCCTTCCTGATCTCCTTCTCTCTCTCTCTCTCTCTCTCTCTCTCTCTCTCTCTCTCTCTCTCTCTCTCTCTTTCTCTCTCTCCCTCCCTTCCTGATCTCCTTTTCTCTCTCTCTCTCCCTCCTTTCCTGTCTGCTGTGCTTCTCTCTCTCTCTCCCTTCCTTCCTGATCTCCTTTTCTCTTTCTCTCTCTCTCCCTCCCTTCCTGATCTCCTTTTCTCTCTCTCTTCTCTCTCTCCCTCCTTTCCTGTCTGCTGTGCTTCTCTCTCTCTCTCTCTCCCTTCCTTCCTGATCTCCTTTTCTCTCTCTCTTCTCTCTCTCCCTCCTTTCCTGTCTGCTGTGCTTCTCTCTTTCTTTCTTCCTGCTGTTCTCTCTCTCTCTTTCTCTCTCTCTCTCCCTCCCTTCCTGATCTCCTTTTCTCTCTCTCTCTCTTTCTTTCTCTCTCCCTCCCTTCCTGTCTGCTGTGCTTCTCTCTCTCTCTCTCTCTCTCTCTCTCTCTGCTCCCCCAGTTGGCGGTGGAGATGAGGGAGACCCTGGGCCAGGTGGAGCAGCAGATGGAGCAGTCTCTGGCCAACTCCCTCTTCCCCGTCTACCTGAGCCTGCAGGACATCCACAAAGAGAAGGCCTTCCTGCAGAAGAGGTGTGTACACACGCACGCATACACACCCACACACACACACACACACACACACACACACACACACACACACACACATACACACACAAACACATAAACACACAGAGGGTGAGAGACACACACATACCCAAACACAGGTAGAGAGGTACACGCACAGAAAGATGCACACAGGCACTGATCTTTGTCAAAGTGCCACACGTCCTTGGAGGACCTCCTTGGTGAAGACACAGATCTTTGTTCAAGTCTTACATTCTTAAGTGGACTAATGACTGATCACTGTGGAACACTTCCCAATATGACCTCATGGAATAGACAGTGGTTTGACCACATGTCACACATGATCATAGATATATATATCTACGCACATGACCACATGATTGCGCATTCTCCACAATAACTAGTCATGGGTGTGATGTAATGACTGTATCACAACATGTCAGTCTGCGGTAACCTGCCCTGACTTGTGTGTTTAAAGCCTTGGGCTTGGGACTGGGACAGAGACGGGATCGGACAAGACAGGGGAGACGGGGACAGAGACGGGATCGGACAAGACAGGGGAGACGGGGACAGAGATGGGCTCGGGCGGAGACGGAGGCGGGGCCGGACAGACAGAGGTAGGCGGAGGCGGTAGTGCAGGCGTGGCGTCGGGCGACTGGGCTGCAGGCGTGGCGTGACCTTCAGCAGGCGTGACCTTCAGCAGGCATTACCTTCAGCAGGTGCCACCTTCAGCAGGCGTGACCTTCAGCAGCTTCCGTACCTTGCACTCCATAAGAGAAATCAGAGTCTGCTGGGTCCATTCATGGTGGGTTTGTACTGTCAGGGTAGGACCCAAGCGCAAGACTCTCTCAAGCAGACGTTCCAACAAACATGTTTTATTAACTTACCAGACTTACATACAAACAGGACTTTGACAGGATTAACAGAGAGACGAACGCACAAAGGACAGAGGAACAGGGGGGTAGAAGTACACAGACCAATTAACAGAAAGACAGAGGACTGGACGAAACCAACAAGACAATAACAGGGAACAGGTGAGGAAGCAGAGGGAAACCAGAGAGGAGACACAGCACTCCAAAAATCCTCCATATAAATGCATGGGGTTAGTTTGTAACGCCAATATGGCCGTTGTCTACACCTATCACACCCCCTCCGTGGCAAAACGTCGACATGTGAATACATTGAGCCAATCATGTGCTGTGTTGTAAATACATTGAGCCAATAATGTGGTGTGTTGTGAAGTATCATGCCAAAACTGCCAATCATGTGTTGTGATCTCGCCGCTGGAGCAAGGTTGGTGTCGTGAAGCCTTGCGCACGCGCATTTCTGCCGAAATAGATGCCCGATGAGTGCCCAAAAAGAGTTGCAACATGGCCGCCGAATAGATGCCCGATGAGTGCCCAAAAAGCGTTGCAATATGGCCGCCGAGTGGAGGGGCTTGCCTAAAAGGACTTTGGGGAAACTAACGAGACAGGAAGGGCAGACCATATAAGGGAATGGGTGGAGACAAAGACACATGACCAGACAGGTAAACACAGAGCGCATGACACAGAACAATACACAGCATGGCCACCAGGGGGGCACAAAGTCTCGGGCCAGATCCTGACACAGCTAGCTGTGGACTAATAAAGTAAGAGTGTGGCTGTATGGAGCTAGCTCTGTCTGACTGGGCTGATAAAGTAAGAGCGTGGCTGTATGGAGCTAGCTCTGTCTGACTGGGCTGATAAAGTAAGAGCGTGGCTGTATGGAGCTAGCTCTGTCTGACTGGGCTGATAAAATAAAGGCCAACGCCCACTGGCGACGACATTTGCGTCTATGGATTTGACGGTCAAGAGAAAGAAAAATGTCAGACGTCAAAAACCGTCAGACTGGGCTTTGCTCCATTAAAAGTAACGGAGTTCTAAAAGTTGGCATTACTTGATGTGCGTCAGACGCCACCAGTGGGCGTTGGCCTTAAGAGTGTGGCTGTATGGAACTAGCTCTTGACTGACTGGGCTGATAATGTAAGAGAGTTATTGAGTTATGGTTGTATTTCCAGGGCCAACCTTCTGCAGCTGACAAACTTCCATGAGTGTTTCCGTGAAGCGCTCCCCTACTGGCTAAACAAGGCCTTCAGTACTACCATGGAGAGAGTGGAGAAAGCTGTGGAGGTGGACAAGGTAAGAGACGACAACAACAAACACAACAACTGCAACCCCCCCCCCACACACACACACACACACACAAACACACACACACTACAACCACACACACCCCCCCCACACACACACTCCTGTCTCTCTCCTCCTCCCTATGCTGCTTTCTGTTTTGCCATATTCCTTGGGGTTCAAGTACTGAGTCAGTCCATTATATTTTCTGTGTTTGGTTTATTGCATTCTTGGTTTATTGGTCTACAGGCATAGTAAACAAGGCTTTCAATCTCTTCCACTCTAACTCTCTTCTCTCTCTCTGTCCACCCCCCCCTTCCTTTCTCCTCTCTGTCCTCTCTCTCCATCTCTCTCTCTCTCAATCTCTCTCTCTCTCCATCTTTCTCTCTTTCTCTCTATCCTCTCTCTCTCCATCTCTCTCTCTTTCTCTCTATCCTCTCTCTCTCTCCATCTCTCTCTCTCTTTCTAATATTTCATCTCTTAACCCTCTTCTCTCTCTCTGCCCCCTTCCTTCCTCTCTCCTTTCTCTCCATCCTTCTCTCTCTCTTTCTCTCATCTTTCATCTCTCCCTTCCTTCCTCTCTCTCCATCCTTCTCTCTCTATCCCTCTCTCCCTTCCTTTCTCTCTCTCCTCTCTCTCTATCCTCTCTCTCTCTTATCTTTCATCTCTCCCTTCCTTCCTATCTCCTCTCTCTCCATCCTTCTCTCCCTCTCTTTCTCTCTCTCTATCCCTCTCTCTCTCTCTCTCTTTCTCTCATCTTTCATCTCTCCCTCTGTAGTTGCAGCCTCTGCAGGGCGGCTCGGTGCCCATCAAGCACAGCACCTCTGCAGTGGACCTGGCAGCCTGCCTGCAGCCCATCGCTAAGCTCTGGGATCAGCTGGCCTGGCCTGATCCGGAGGAGGGCTTCATGCTCATGGTCAAACTCACCGAGGTGGGCCCAGTTCGGACGCACAACAGCCAGGCTACGCTGGGGCGCGCAACTGAAACGTTCCGTTCGCAGAGAGTACGCCGCAATAATTGGCTTCTAGTATGATCAATGGACCTAGCCACACCAGACGCAAGAGCGCTGCGCACCTTCCAAAAGAATTAGACCAAAAACGATTTTTATAATCTGTGAACGGAACGGCACACTTGCACGCCCAATGTAGCGTGGCTGTTACACACAAACACATGCCGAAGACACACAGCTTACTTAGGTCCAGTTCCGATCAATTCCATTGAATTAAGTTCAATTCAACTCAATTCAGTTTATGTCAGCTCAGTTCGTTTCAATGTAACAAAACCCAGTCCAATTCAAAATGCTGGTAAATGTTTTACTAGTCTACACATCATTTACAGGGCTGCACGGAATGAGATAAATGTTTAGGTGTGTTTGCTTGTACTTTCACGTGTGTGTTTTTTTTTGTGTTTTTGTGTTTCATGTGTGTTATTTTGTGTGTGTACTTTGTACTTTCATATATGTGTGTGTGTGCATTTGAGTGTGTCTGTAATATGTGTGTGTTTGCAGGACATGTGTAAGATTTCATCCACATACTGTCAGATGTTGAAACAGAGGGTGAAGAAGCTATCAGAGACCTCAGACCCGGGCAGTGCAATCAACATGGTGGGTCAAATTCACCATCATCATATCTGCTTTGTGTGATGACAGCTCTGTGGTGAAGTTGTGTGTGGTGTTGATTGAGCTTTATCTTTATCCTGAGATGTGTGTGAGATTACTCATCTTTGTTCTGCTTTTGTATAGTATAATAGATGATTTGTATTCACTCTTGTGTCTGGTGGTGACCAGTCTCTCTTTATGTCCTGTGGTTGTGTGTTTAATGATTCTTTCTGTCCTGTGGTTGTGTGTTTAATGATTCTTTATGTCCTGTCATTGAGTTTACAAATCACTATTTGTCCTTTAGTTGTGTAGCGGAGACTGATGTACTGCAAATTACTATTTATAGTTATTTATGTAATTGAGTTGATAAATCTAATAGTCCTGTAGTTGTGTATGGAGTCAGACACTTTCTAATACAGCACATAGATACAGCACCACCAGGGATGGATTACTGCACAGGCCTACCGGTCCCAGGCCCAGGGGCCCAAGGGGTCAGGGGGCCCTGAAGCCCAAGCCTTTGCATGGAATCATTGCCTCAATATCAACAAATCAGGATGTAGGCTATTAATCTGATTGAATTTAGTATTGGCCATCCCCAAAATGCACCAGAATACAGGAAATCACATCAAACAAATTAAAAAAATTCTGGGGGAGGACCCCAACCCCCCCCCCCCCTCCCACATATACAACAATTAATGAGGGGCCCTCAATACATCTGGGCCCAGGGGCCCGAAAGTTCATAATCCGCCCCTGAGCACCACAGCACAAAGTCCTCCATAGAAAGGCATGGGATTTGTTCATAATGGCAGTATGGCAGTTGTCTACACATTAGAGTTTAGATTCTCTGCCCGAGCCCGAGCCCGAACTTGACCCGACTTGGCCGATATATCCAACCATATCCTCGGGCCGGGCCGGGCCGGGTTCTTGATCAAGATTTTTTTTTTTTTTTTAAATCATTAGCCTACTTGGGTGGAGAGCTAAAGCTATGCCATAGTCAGAAATATTATATATTTAACAAAGTAGGCCTACGTAACAAGGGTGTACAATACTGTATGTTCAGAGTTACAAAATGTAATTTGTAATGTCATCTGCGCAACACGTGTCATGCGCAGCTTCTCCGCTCGCACGCATCACACCGGGCCTGCTGTGCTGTATTGTGTAGCTTAAGTGCAACGTGAAGCTTGAAGATGTAAAGAAAAAATGAAAACAGGAGAAATAACTTCGAGCAAGTTTGGAGAAAAGTCGGAGGTATGCATTTGTCAGGTAGGCTATGCTTTGTTGTGTGCATTACGTAACGATGTTCACCTATGACAGCAAAAAGACTTTAAGATGAACATGAAGCAGGCTTGCCATGGCAGAAATAATGATACCAGCCTTCCATGTCCTCTTTTGTCACTTCTCCAAGCATACACCTGAGAGCGAGGCAAGCCCTCACAGAGAAATGCGTTGAGTTTTGCTGCAGGGACATAATTTTACGTTGTAAGTGGCTTACGTTTCTTCATTCGGATTCATTTGCGATCCATTCCATTCTGAATAAACAAACAGTTTACATTCTTCATCCTCTGTTGCATTATTCATTAATATAATTCTAAACGGATTTCTGTAGCTCAAACAACTCGAAATTGTAATCGAGAACGTCAGTTATAATGGCCCACGTATTTAAAAAATGTCGGGTTTAAATCGGGCTCGGGCTCATAATTACAGTTAATGTGTCGGGCCGGGTCGGGCTCGGGCACAATGTGCACGGGCTCGGGTAGGGTCGGGCTTGATTTTTTGGGCCCGATCTAAGCTCTACTACACATATCCCGCCCCTTCGATGGCCAAATTCAACACGTTACTACATTGTGCTAATCATGTAGTGTGTGTTTTAAATACATCGTGCCAATCATGTGTTGTAATCTCGGCCACATGACTACATCGTGCTAATCATGTAATGTGTGTTGTGAATACATCGTACCAATCATGTGTTGTAATCTCACCCACGTGACTACATTGTGCTAATTATGTAGTGTGTGTTGTGAATACATCGTGCCAATCATTTAGTGTGTGTTGTGAATACATCGTGCTAATCATGTAGTGTGTGTTGTGAATACATCGTGCCAATCATGTAGTGTGTTTTGTGAATACATCGTGCTAATCATGTAGTGTGTGTTGTGACTACATCGTGCCAATCATGTAGTGTGTGTTGTGATCGTGCCAATCATGTAGTGTGTGTTGTGAATACATCGTGCTAATCATGTAGTGTGTGTTGTGAATACATCGTGCCAATCATGTGTTGTAATCTCGCAGCTGCGTGGAGCGAGGTTGGTGTCATGAAGCCTTGAGCACGTACGTTCTGCCGGAACTAGATAAGTGGCAAAAGTGCATTGCAATATGGCCGCTGAGTGGAGGGACTTGCCTAAAAGGGTTGACAAATCTCCATTCGTGTGAATCTCAATCAACTACATCATCAGTTGTGTGTGGTGGTGACTGAGTCCCATGCTTTTTCCCATCAGCGGAGCTAGTTGGCTAGTTCAAACTTTTGCCAACTTAAAAGAAGCTTAACTCGTGTCACGCTGTTTGCCAACAGCAACATCCATCTTCCTTGTTTTCAAGTAGCATGGAATTCACGCCGAACCGTTGCAACTCTGCCATCAATCATTATGTTAAGCCCGCCTACCGACTCTATACACAATGTGATTGGCCCTATCGAAGTTTAATTTTTCCAGCTTGCAAGCCAACGGAGAGTTGCTAGACTAGCCCGGGCATACATTTGCTGCCACTAGGGTGCGTCTAGATTTTTAGGCTAGTGGTGGTGAGTAATCTGTCTGTGTCCTGTAGTTGTGTGTGGTGGTGAGTAATCTGTCTCTGTCCTGTAGTTGTGTGTGGTGGTGAGTAATCTGTCTGTGTCCTGTAGTTGTGTGTGGTCGTGAGTATTCTGTTTCTTTCCTGTAGTCTTGTGTGGTGGTGAGTAATCTGTCTGTCCTGTAGTTGTGTGTGGTGGTGAGTAATCTGTCTGTGTCCTGTAGTTGTGTGTGGTGGTGAGTAATCTGTCCTAGGGCTGTAACGATTTACGATTTGAAACCGAAATCGCGACATTCATATCCACGATACTGTGTCGCGGTGTGAAAAGGCAGAATCGCGACACACCCTTTCTAGTGTTTCACGCAGTGCTTTACAGCTTATGCGGCCGCAAAAGCAACCCACAACTCCCGCTTTACTTATCGGTAGCCTACGTTGTCCAAAAACAAACAAATAAATAAATAATAATTTCATACCTCTCCTTGCTTTCATTGTAGACTATGTGTGCAACTTTACCAAACAGTATAGAAGTAAACCCCCTCTCCTTGCCCCGCTCTCTCTCGCGCTCCCTCCCTCTCACTCTCCCTAACTCTCCTGCTCAATGAACACGCGCGACTTAAATAAAACATTCACAATCGTGAAAGCAAGGACGCATAGACGACTAGCTAAATTACTATTAAATCCGCTTAGCATCATTAGCATGCTGCACATATTTGTTTAAAACTCTTGCATTGAAGTTGACTGATCATCTCAATACCAACGTTTCCCAAAAGGGCCTGTCCCAAGGAGAACAAGTATTACCTTGAAACTTAAACACACATGGGGAAACTGAACAGTCCAATCAGTAGACTATGATAGGCTAAGCTATATGCTACTTTGTTTACAATATTTCCAGGCTTCAACCAGACAGCTGAATTAAAGAGGTAGAGTTGTAATAAAAAATAGTAGGCCTAGGCTATAGGCTAATCTGCATAAAGTGTGCTGTCATAAATATCAGTCATTCAGAAAAATATGTTTATATCAGGATATAAAATAATAGATATATTATATTGTAATCCTCTGGTGTTCTAAGGGAGGCTATTAAAATGTTATTTAATAAAATGTCTAGCCCCCCCCCCCAAAAAAAAAAGAAAAAAAAAAGAAAAATCGAGATTCGTATCGAACCGTGGGTCAAAAATCGTGATACAAACCGAATCGTGAAGTTGGTGTATCGTTACAGCCCTACTGTGTCCTGTAGTTGTGTGTGGTGGTGAGTAATCTGTCTGTGTCCTGTAGTTGTGTGTGGTCGTGAGTATTCTGTTTCTTTCCTGTAGTCTTGTGTGGTGGTGAGTAATCTGTCTGTCCTGTAGTTGTGTGTGGTGATGAGTAATCTGTCTGTGTCCTGTAGTTGTGTGTGGTGGTGAGTAATCTGTCTGTGTCCTGTAGTTGTGTGTGGTGGTGAGTAATCTGTCTGTGTCCTGTAGTTGTGTGTGGTGGTGAGTAATCTGTCTGTGTCCTGTAGTTGTGTGTGGTGGTGAACGACCTTGAGCACCTCCGCTCTGTCCTCACTAAGCTGCCAGGACAGCTCAACTGGGCGGGGCTTCGGGAGCGCACGCGTCTTGTGATCACCGACACCCAGTTCCAGAACACGCTGCCGTCCCAGCTGCAGCACACACAGGCAGCTCTGACGCGTGAGATCCGCTCAGCCATGGAGACTCTTGGCAGACAGGTAGGGGGCGCTAGACACAAGTCTGCTTCTGATTCACATTCCGATTCACCTCCCATTAGCACAAACATCAAAAGCTACGTGGATGCTAATTGTAGATACTCTGATGATAATCTAATTCTAATTTCTTATGTCTGATTCCTGTGGCACTTTCATCTACATGCATTACTGCATTTCGTTGTCTCTGTACTTGTACATGCATTACTGCATTTCGTTGTCTCTGTACTTGTACACAATGACAATAAAGTTGAATCTAATCTAATCTAATCTATATGTTCAGATTGTAACAGAGAGGGTGTTGCATGGCATGTCAGTTGGCAATAACCACACAGGGTCTGAACTAATGTCTTGTGTCCTTCTCTTGTCTCTTTCCTCAGTTGAACACTGATATTGAGGCCTACGTTCGAAATATGGCAACACGTCACAGACTTCCTTCTAAGTCCACGGAGGATGTGAGAAACCAAAGGGAACTTCCCTACTTCCCCCTCACCTCCCACCTCCCTCTCCTCATGAGACCACATGCACCAGTTGTGCCAGTCATGGAAAACACTACTGACACATACTCAATAACATCCAACCATCCATCCACCCAGTAACATCCACCCCACCCAGTCATACACACACTCAATAACATCCTACCACTAATCCACTCAATAACATCTGTCTATCTATCTATTTATCTATCTATCTATCTGTCTGTCTGTCTGTCTGTCAGTCTGTTGTTATTGAGTGTTCTGTTCATGTGTTTTCTCTGTTGACCAGGCTGTGGTCCCCCTGATGCGCTACCTGGAGAAAGAGCTGCAGTACATGAACGAGAACTTGGTCCAGGAGAACTTCAACGGGTCAGTTTGAGATACAAAACACAAAATGCACAAAAATGAACACAAAATGCACAAAAAATGAACACAGAATGCACAAAAATTCACACAAAATGCACAAAATTTAACACAAAATGCACAAAAAATACTGGTATAGGTACCTGGTTCAGATAAACCTACAGTAATGTTGTTCATTAAAGTAGATGTGCCTGCAGATGTGCCTATTGGAACAGAGAGAGAGAACTGCTCAGCAGGCTAATGTATAGATGACTGTGTTACTATGTAGCTATATCCAAACCTCTCTCTCTCTCTCTCTCCCTCTCTCTATCCCTCTCTCTCTCTCTCTATCCCTCTCTCTCCCACTCCCCTCTCATCTCACTCCATCTGTCTCTTTCTATCTGTCTTTCTCCCATTCTCTCGTTCAGTCTGTTAACGCCACTGTGGAATAGTTCTCTGAAGATCCTCCATCAGGTGTCTACACAGGAGGGGGGCAACCTCGTCTACTTCCAGAGGCTAGACCACACGCTTCAGGTACACACTATAGTTTAACTGTACTCTTTACTGTAATATCAATAGTACTTTTTAATGCAGATTGTAGCTATGTAGCTGAGATTGCAATCAAATATGAGTTACCCTAATTTCCCAACTATTAGCCATGGCTTATACATTGATTTTGCTAAATTTCTTCAGCTATGAGGTTACAGTTTTTCTCAGTCGCTTTGGTGCTATTCTTACATCACTATTAACATTTGCACAGCAGTTAGTGCATTTCTCAAAACAATTAGTGCAAACTGTAAAACCTAGTGGATGACCTGCAAAAGCACGTCACTTGCTCAAAATGGATAGTCCATTCCTCAAAAGCAGGTATTCATGTCAATGAAACTGTCAGTGTCATCAAAATGAGAAGTCTTGACACCATCGTTTATGAACAAGATAGTCAAATGGCTTTGTCATGTTTTCATTATGACAGTTCTCTCAGTGTTTTCCAATGCAAAAAAAAGGTCAGAACTCGGTGACACTACCTGAACATGCTCAAGACAGCACTATACAGTACTTGTACAGCCATTTGAAAACTACAGTAAAGTTACACATTGCTGTAGTTAGGGGAGTAAGTGAGTACAAGACACTGAACACGTACATTTTTACTGTATGCTCTTTGCTATTCCACAGCATTGTGACAGAATTTGATAACTAGTTCAACAATTTTGTATGTAATGACTCAAGCAATGAAATGAAGACTATTAGTTTTATTGGGAACGACTATTCAGCATCCATAAGTATAGTTAATTTTGACTGACATGACATGAGCAAATGATAATGTTAAAAAACAGCAGAGAATTGTATGAAAGCAACTGATACATGTCCAAAAGCATTTGCAATTTGTTCAGAGGAAGGAGAAATTGCTACTATGATGTGCACAAATGACTAAATGTTGTGGAGGTTGAACTAATAGTTATGAGAATTTTCATTCTGATCTGAAAAAAGCACCAAAGCGACTGAGAAAAACTGTAATACACGAGGGCAGTTAATATGGTATTAATATGGTTTTGTCTCTTTTAACTTACACAAGACACTGTCCTGCGGCTTATATACAATGCGGCTAATACACAGAAAATTCCTGTAGTATGGATATGCATTTGATCAGTTGAATTGGTCCCACAACTATGTACTAGTGCATGGGTTCCCAAAGTGGGGGTCGGGACCCCCCGGGGGGTCGCGGGACGCCGAGGGGTGGGTCGCGAAATGATTTCCATAAATCAAATAAATTTGGGGAAAATAAAAGAGCTGTCACTTGACCGCACTTTAAAGACAGATTTTAATTCCAAGACGCTTGCTGAGTTCTGGATTTCAGTCGAGAGGAAATATCCACAGCTATCCAAGGCCGCGATGGACGTACTGACGCCGTTTGGCTCCACATACCTGTGCGAAAAGAGTTTCTCTGCACTGACATACAGTATATTAAAAACAAATACAGATCGCGTCTAAATGTGGAGGATGATCTCCGTGTGGCCGTCTCCACAATTAAACCAAGAATGGACTTGCTGTGTTCCGCGCATAGCGCGCATCCATCTCATTAGATGAGATTGCCAAAATGTAAATTTGTGCAGCAACAATGTACATATGTTTACAACAGTTTGTGGATATTACCTTGACTGAGATATTCTTCTGTTAAAATGGAAATTAAAGTAATGTTTCAAAGTTAAGTTTGCACGACAGCAATAATGTGCACTCATGTTACATGGATATTATTTTTTGACTAAGGTATTCTGCTTTTATAGTATAGTATATTAATAGTATCACATAGTAAATTTCTATATGTAAAATCATAACAGGCTGCTCTGTTCTTTTGTGTTGTCGTTAAGCCCGTGTTTGGATAAGCCTAGTGCGTATGGCCGGTGCGTACATTTTATTTTATTTTTTGAGTCACATCCAGGGATAGTGGGGGTCGCCAGTCTCTGGCACGGTTATTTTGGGGGTCGCAGGTTGAAAAGTTTGGGAACCCCTGCCTGTACTAGTGCACTCTATGCACTTTGTTTTACCAGTCCAGCTATTTCTGCAGGGAAGTTAATGTTGGGTTGTTTAGTGCTGCACAGAGCAGCCGTGACCTACTGGTTAGGGCTTCGGGCTTGCCGGTTTGATCCCCGACCAGTAGGGAAAATGGGTGCTGTGGTTGAGCACTGCTCTCCCATACCCACATCCACGGCTGAAGTGCCCTTGAGCAAGGCACCTAACCCCTCAAGCGCCACTGTAGCAGGCAGGTCACTGCTCCGGGTTAGTGTGTGCTTCACCTCCCTGTGTGTTTTGTATGTTTCACTAATTTGCGGATGGGATAAATGCAGAGACCAAATTCCTTGTATACGCAAGTATACTTGGCCTATAAACCTGATTTACATTTACATAAAATGACAATACATGCAATATACAGGTATATTACATACAATACATGCAACATGTCTGTTGAACATAATGTACATCATTTGTATACCACAATGCATATCCTCTCAGTCCACACTGCGTTCTATATTAGATGTTTCCAACTGCCAAGCTCACACTGTCACACTGTCACAGCATAACCCGCAGTGAGTGGTTCCTGTTTCAGAGTGTGCATTGACTTTGTGGCCTACAGAACAGAACTGGGTTGCTGGTTGGAGAGCTGATCCTCTCTGGGCTACCTCATCTATGTGTTTCACTTCTTTCAGAAACCCCTGACTGACCATAGAATAATGGGCCTAAAGTGAAAGGGTAACAGGGCTGGTTTCTATTACAAACAGTCTTTGCCACTGAATGAGAAGACACTTCTCCTTCCCTTTTGCAGTAGCAACACTCCAATAATGGCCCGTTTCCACCAGCTGCATGGCTCGGTTTGGCTCCGTTTAGCAAAGCACGGTAGTTTTTTGGTACGGTAAATCCCTTGCCTGCTTTGCGTCTCCAGCACTGTCCCCGGTTGGAGCTGTCCCCCGAAAATGTCCCCGCTATTTCACTGTGACTGACAGACCCGAAATTGGAAAGAAAAGAAAGAAAACACTGACCAAACGTATAGTTGCACACCCTACACACACAGGCTCAAGCCAGCCAGAGCGAGCGCTCAGCTCAGAGATCAGGGGCCGTATTCACAAAGCCTTTTATCTTACCACTATGAGTACTCATAAATCGCACTAAAAGATTTTAGCTAGGAGTTTTCTCTTAAAAGTTATTCACAAAGCCTTTCAGACCTACTCTTAGTAAGGAAAAATAACAACTCCTAAACTAAGAGTGAGTCTTCGTTGCTATGGATGACGTCATTACTCATGCACGAGCTTGACTGAAGTGACCACCTTGATTGGCTGACGATTGTAACGCGGGAATGATTCCAAACACCTCTCTTCCGATGATGAGTGACAGGTGACAGGTCTGAGAATGCGTGCGCTACTAGTGTGAAGGACGGAAGATGATGAATAACTGAATAAAAAGGCCTAAATGAATAAAGAGTAAGGCCAAACAAATAGCCTAGTAGCCTAATGAAACATAGGCCTACGGATTGATGCAGTATCATTGCAACATTATTAAATTAATCTGTCACCATATGCCTACGTTTGCAAAGAGGAGAACATTTTATTTTTATTCACAATGAAACGTTACATTTATTTACATGTTGAGAATGATTAGTTTTGGTTGTTGTTGGTGGCGTTATTGCGTCCCTTTTATGAATGCAAAATTGTTCTCTCGCCTGTTGCCGCATACAGTAGGCTACACATTTCAAAACATCGCAATGTGAAATGCCACAAAAAGCTGTTTGTGAATAGGTCTTAGTGAGTTAGGAGTCCTCTCGACTTCTTTTAAGATGTCCCAGACTTAGGTGCTACTTTTAGGTCTAAAATGCTTCGTGAATTACTTTTAGTGAGAAAAATTAGAGTCCTAAAGTTAGGAGTGACACGCCCATTATTTTTAGGAGTTGCTCCTAAATTAGCCACTTAGGAGCTACTTTTAGCTTTAAAATTCTTTGTGAATACGGCCCCATGTTCTAGAATGCCCATATTTATGCTATTGTGATTGGTGGAATAGCAGCGCGGTAAAATCTTGAATCTAGAGTCTAGCATGTATGGTGTGAATCTAGCATGTATGGTGTGAGTCTAGCATGTATGGTGTGAATCTAGCATGTACAAGATACAAGGAAGTTTATTGTCACATGCATATAGTTACTGGAAGTAAGAAATGCAGTGAAATTATGTCTGGTGTCAGCCTATTTGTGCATTTATGGGGGGGGGGGGGTAAAAAGTGCAGTAGAAGAGGGGTTTAGTAGATTAAGTGGCAAGGGCTGCATAAGAAAGGTGGGGGAGGATTGGGATTGGGGGGGGGGCACCAACAAGGAGCACCCAAGAGCAACAGGGGCAAGGAAAAACTCCCTTACCAAGGAAGAAACCTTGGGCAGTTCCACGGCTCAAGGGGCTAACCCAACTGCCAGGGGTCTTGGTGTGTGTGTTGGGGGGATGACAGGGGAGATGGGATAGTGTGCTGTGTATGTGGGGAGAGGGCAGTGTGCAATATGTGTGTTGGAGAAGCTTCCTCATGAGACAATGTGCTGTGTATTGGGGGGGGGGGGGGGGGGCAGTGTGCTGTAAGTATGTTGGGGATGTGTGTTGGAGAAGCTTCCTAATGAAATAATGTGCTGTGTATGTAGGGGAGGGGGGTGGCAGTGTACTGCAAGTATGGTGAAGGGACTTACTATTGCAAGCAGAGTACTGTATGTATGATGTATGTGAGTGATGACTGTGAAGATGTGTGTGTGGGCGGGAGGGGAGTGGAGCAGTGACTGTGTGGGTAGGTGGGGGCAGTGTGCTGTAAGTATGTAGAGCAGCGGTCCCCAACCACCGGGCCGCAGGTCATTCCTAACCGGGCCGTAGCCTACGACATGAGTTTAAAAAAAAATGCATGCAAACTAAACTAAATTTAATTCGCAATAATGTCACGTTTTTACATGGCATAGGCCTATATGCAGTTGTTTGATTGCACGCATGTTTGCATTTTGCAAGGTCTATTTTCTTACGTCTGTCTGTCCCGCCTTCAACACTTTTACATATTGCCTTCAGCGCTGCGCAGCCTCAGGTCAGCTCACTTCACTTGATCAGTTCTTGGCGAACGGTAGTGTCACACGAAGTTAACTAAACTGCTAGAATGAGCGTTTGAGTTGCGAGAGCCGCTGCAGAGATTTCTTACAGAAAAAAAGTCACCGTTAGCTGCACATTTTAGTGATGAGGACTGGGTGTCAAAACTCGCTTACCTGTGTGACATATTCGGGTTGCTTAATGACCTGAACCTGTCACTCCAGGGGAGATTGACAACTGTCTTTAAACTGGCAGATAAAGTCGCTGCATTTAAAGCCAAGCTTGATTTGTGGGGACGACGAGTGGACCGTGTATTTGATATGTTCCATAGTGGGTTTTGGGAGAGACTGAGGCAGGGCCCTTTCTCTCGCAGCTGGTGCGCGATCACCTTGTTGCGCTTTCAAATGAGTTTATGCGTTACTTTCCATCCTCCAAAGATCCACGGCAAACCAATGAGTGGGTCCGCAACCCATTTGTCAATATCCCGAATAGTCCTAACTTGTCAGTGCAGGAGGAAGCAGTTGATCGAAATTGCTTAAGAGTGTGTATAAGGAAACCTCTCTGGCGGGTTTTTGGATCAAAACCAAAGCAGAATATCCCGAGATAGCCGTAAAAGCGCTGAAAACGTTTCCCACCACGTATCTACCGGTATGCGAGGCCGGGTTTTAGGCAATGACTGCAACTAAGACCAAATTGCGCAATCGACTGGACATTTCAAACACACTGAGGGTGTCACTGTCTTCCATCACCCCCAGATGGAAGCTTCTTGTTGCAGGGAAACAAGCAGGGCTCCCACTGATTATATTCGTAATGCACGTTTAGTTCCCATGTTTTGTTCCCATATTTTGTTCAGCATGTTCACACTTATAGATATAGCTTCAAGTTGTTCAATATTCATAGTTCATATTGTTCAATTTTCACTTCTTCAAGTTCACGTTTTTCACAAGAGATCGTTACCTTCACATACATAACTGGAGCTAGTTATTTTCAAGTAATGCATGCACAACACATATGGAACATGGAACCCCTGAACCCCCAACCCAACCCCCCCCGCCGGTCCGTGAAAAAAAAATAGGAATCAAACCGGTCCATGGTACATAAAAGGTTGGGGACCCCTGATGTAGAGGATGTGTGTTGGAGAAGATCCTGAAGACAATGTGCTGTGTATGTAGGGGGGGGGGGAGGCAGTGTGATGTGATATGGTGTGAATCTAGAGTCTAGTATGTATGGTGTGAATCTAGCATGTATGGTGTGAATCTAGAGTCTAGCATGTATGGTGTGAATCTAGCATGTATGGTGTGGATTTAGCATGTATGGTGTGAATCTAGAGTCTAGCATGCATGGTGTGAATCTAGCATGTATGGTGTGAATCTAGAGTCTAGCATGTATGGTGTGAATCTAGCATGTATGGTGTGGATTTAGCATGTATGGTGTGAATCTAGAGTCTAGCATGCATGGTGTGAATCTAGCATGTATGGTGTAAATCTAGAGTCTAGCATGTATGGTGTGAATCTAGCATGTATGGTGTGAATCTAGAGTCTAGCATGTATGGTGTGGATTTAGCATGTATGGTGTGAATCTAGAGTCTAGCATGCATGGTGTGAATCTAGCATGTATGGTGTGAATCTAGAGTCTAGCATGTATGGTGTGAATCTAGCATGTATGGTGTGGATTTAGCATGTATGGTGTGAATCTAGAGTCTAGCATGTATGGTGTGAATCTAGCATGTATGGTGTGAATCTAGAGTCTAGCATGTATGGTGTGAATTTAGCATGTATGGTGTGAACGTACAAGACTATGCAAAGTCACATACTCCCATCAAACTCCACAGACCGATTTTCTGTCGGCCAAGCAATGACTGCATACCCATACCGTACCAAGACCAAATAATCTTGGGGTACCAAAAAGGAGCTCAACACGGCTCGGTTGTTTTGGCACAGTTCGCAAATTTTGCAAATAACTATGTCATGGTACTGTAATCATGGTTGGTAGTGTAAGTGTATGTATAAAAAGGCTGAGAGTGTATATGTTTCTGTGTGTGTGTGTGTGTGTGTGTGTGTGTGTGTGTGTGTGTGTGACAGTGTCTGGAGCAGTGCTTCCATGCAGATGGTAATGGACTCCCACTGGAAACACTGCACACTGAAGAGTACAAGGTGAGAAGACTGATAACTGTGCTGGAGTTGATTGATTGATTGGCTGATTGATTGACTGATTGGTTGGTTGATTGATTTATTGACTTATTGATTGATTGATTGAGTGAGTGAGTGAGTGATTGAGTGAGTTAGGGAGTAACTAACAAACTCATTAGTCAATTAATTAATTATGCAGGCCGTCTAGGCCATCAAGCTTTGTGATGTATTTAGAGTGATTCCCTCTTTGTGATATATTTAGAGTGATTCCCTCTTTGTGATATATTTAGAGTGATTCCCTCTTTGTGATATATTTAGAGTGATTCCCTCTTTGTGATATATTTAGAGTGATTCCCTCTTTGACTCTCAGGTTGTGAGAGCTCATCTAACACAGAATGCATTGAACAGCAGACAACTGATTGAGAAGTTCCTGGAGAGGAAAGTATATCAGCAGGTAAGCCTTCAGGAAGCTCATCAAGTGGACCTCTAGTGTTCCCCTGTCTTCTCCTCCCACTAACTGCCCAATACAGATATGAATAAATGGAGGAATGACTTAACATATCCCACTAACTGCCCAATACAGATATGAATAAATGAAGGAATGACTTAACATATCTGTGTACACCTACGTGTTGACAGAGAGAATGAAAGATGTCACTGACTCCCTAACCTGACTCCGCCAGATGGATTGCTTTGCATTTGCTCGGCATATCCATATCCACATTTTCTCCATCGCAAATAGCCAGACTAATCTGCTAGTAAAATAAAATGGAGCTCGCGAGATTAGTATGGTCTCATGAGGCCACTGACTCCCTGCCTGTAGACACAGTATACTGTATATTGCTCATACTTGTTACACATACACTTGTTGTAGATAGAAAGATAGAAACACTAATACTACACGTTGTTAGACACCAGCTTTTTCATGGCCGCTTTGGTCATCTATACTCTTCCCTTTTCTTCCTCCTCCTGCCAACACAGCTGTCTGGGTGATGTGGCATTAAGTGATGTGTTAAGATGTCTGTGTTCTCTTCATCAACAGAAGGTGGTGAGTGGGGATAAGTATGGAGCAGTGACCCTCATCACCTGCTACAAGCGAAACGATCAGAAGCTCCATGTGGAGGTGCTCAACGCCAGCAACCTCATCCCTCTGGACTCCAATGGTGAGAGGAGAAAGAGGAGGAAGATGAGGAAGAGGAGGAAGCTTTATGAGGGCGGCCTCAAGAAAGGGCTGGTTACAGCCAGAGCAGATTCAATGCAGTCACAATATAACCAGAACAGAACCAGGGCTAGAACATGACTAGAATACAGGCAGAACAAGGTTAGAACAGAGCTAGAACAGGGCTAGAACAGGATCAAAATAGAGTCAGAACAGGGCTAGAATAGAGCCAAAACAGGGCTAGAACAGGAGCTAACCTGACCCTAGCCAGATGAATTTTGCTCCGCCTAGCTCCACTCATCCATCTGGGACCAATCCATTGGAATGGTGTTTCAGAAGGCTGGGCAAAATGCTTGCATATGATTGAATAAGCCACTTGTCCGTCATCTATTGACGTGCTACTTCAACCACTCACATCGAAGCCAACCCGTGACGCTGATAACAGTCTCACGGTCGCTTCTCCACTACGTCACATCTGTGAAACTCCCGCCCTGCGTCCTGATTGGCTGAACGATAAAGTCGGTTGCAGAAATCACTCTCAATGGAAGAGGTCCCAGATGGATGTGAGTGAAGCTAGGCGGAGCTCAGCTTCAGAGTGATTCAGAGCTTTCATCAGGTCCATTTCCACAGGTGTATAAAATCAAGTACCTAGATTATCAATGCAGACTGCATGGTGCTTGATTAATACACCTGTGGAAAGGGACCTGATGAAACCCATGAATAGCCAGAACAGGACTAGAATAGAGCCAGAACAGAGAACAGGGCTAGAATAGAACCAGAACAGGGCTAGAATAGAGCCAGAACAGGGCTAGAATAGAGCCAGAACAGAGAACAGGGCTAGAATACAGCCAGAACAGAGAACATGGCTAGAATACAGCCAGAACAGAGAACAGGGCTAGAATAGACCCAGGACAGGGCTAAAATAGAGCTAGAACAGGGCTAGAATAGAGCCAGGACAGGGCTAAAATAGAGCCAGGACAGGGCTAGAATAGAGCTAGAACAGGGCTAGAATAGAGCCAGAACAGAGAACAGGGCTAGAATACAGCCAGAACAGAGAACAGGGCTAGAATAGAGCTAGAAATGAGAACAGGGCTAGAATAGAGCTAGAACAGGGCTAGAATAGAGCCAGAACAGGGCTAGAATAGAGCTAGAACAGAGAACAGGGCTAGAATAAAGCTAGAACAGGGCTAGAATAGAGCTAGAAAAGGGCAAGTATAGAGCTAGAACAGAGAACAGGGCTAGAATAGAGCTAGAACAGAGAACAGGGCTAGAATAGAGCTAGAACAGGGCAAGAATAGAGCTAGAACAGAGAACAGGGCTAGAATAGGGCTGGAATAGGGCTAGAACAGGGCTAGAATACAACTAGAACAGAGAACAGGGCTAAAAGGTGGCTAGAATAGAGCTAGAATAGAGCTAGAACAGAGAATAGGGCTAGAATAGAGCCAGAACAGGGCTAGAATAGAGCTAGAACAGAGAACAGGGCTAGAATAGAGCTAGAACAGAGAACAGGGCTAGAAGGTGGCTAGAATATAGCTAGAATAGAGCTAGAACAGAGAACAGGGCTAGAATAGAGCTAGAACAGGGCTAGAATAGAGCTAGAACAGAGAACAGGGCTAGAATAGAGCCAGAACAGGGCTAGAATAGAGCTAGAACAGGGCTAGAATAGGGCTAGAACAGAGAACAGGGCTAGAATAGAGCTAGAACAGGGCTAGAATAGAGCTAGAACAGGGCTAGAATAGAGCTAGAACAGAGAACAGGGCTAGAATAGAGCTAGAACAGGGCTAGAATAGAGCTAGAACAGAGAACAGGGCTAGAACAGGGCTAGAATAGAGCTAGAACAGGGCTAGAATAGAGCCAGAACAGGGCTAGCATAGAGCTAGAACAGAGAACAGGGCTAGAATAGAGCCAGAACAGGGCTAGAATAGGGCTAGAATAGATCTAGAACAGAGAACAGGGCTAGAATAGAGCCAGAACAGGGCTAGAATAGAGCTAGAACAGAGAACAGGGCAAGAATAGAGCTAGAACAGAGAACAGGGCTAGAATAGAGCTAGAACAGGGCTAGAACAGGGCGAGAATAGAGCTAGAACAGGGCTAGAATAGAGACAGAACAGAGAACTGGGCTAGAATACAGCCAGAACAGAGAACATGGCTAGAATAGATCTAGAACAGGGCTAGAATAGAGCTAGAACAGGGCTACACTAGAGCTCGAACAGAGAACAGGGCTAGAATAGAGCTTTAACAGAGAACAGGGCTAGAAGGTGGCTAGAATAGAGCTAGAATAGAGCTAGAACAGAGAATAGGGCTAGAATAGAGCTAGAACTGGGCTAGAATAGAGCTAGAACAGGGCTAGAATAGAGCTAAAACAGAGAACAGGGCTAGAATAGAGCCAGAACAGGGCTAGAATAGAGCTAGAACAGAGAACAGGGCTAGAATAGAGCTAGAACAGGGCTAGAATAGAGCTAGAACAGAGAACAGGGCTAGAATAGAGCTAGAACAGGGCTAGAATAGAGCTAGAGCAGGGCTAGATTAGAGCTAGAACAGAGAACAGGGCTAGAATAGAGCCAGAACAGGGCTAGAATAGAGCCAGAACAGGGCTAGAATAGGGCTAGAACAGAGAACAGGGCTAGAATAGAGCTAGAACAGGGGTAGAATAGAGCTAGAACAAGGCTAGAATAGAGCTAGAACAGAGAACAGGGCTAGAATAGAGCTAGAACAGGGCTAGAATAGAGCTAGAACAGGGCTAGAATAGAGCCAGAACAGGGCTAGAATAGAGCTAGAACAGAGAACAGGGCTAGAATAGAGCCAGAACAGGGCTAGAATAGAGCCAGAACAGGGCTAGAATAGGGCTAGAATAGAGCTAGAACAGAGAACAGGGCTAGAATAGAGCTAGAACAGAGAACAGGGCAAGAATAGAGCTAGAACAGGGCTAGAATAGAGCTAGAACAGAGAACAGGGCTAGAAGGTGGCTAGAATAGAGCTAGAACAGAGAACAGGGCTAGAATAGAGCTAGGACGGGGCTAGAATAGAGAACAGGGCTAGAATAGAGCTAGAACAGGGCTAGAACAGGGCTAGAATAGAGATAGAACAGGGCTAGAATAGAGCCAGGACAGGGCTAGAATAGAGCTAGAATAGAGCTAGAACAGGGCTAGAATAGAGCTAGAACAAGGCTAGAACAGGGCTAGAATAGCGCTAGAACAGGGCTAGAATAGAGCTAGAACAGGGCTAGAATAGAGCTAGAACAGAGAACAGGGCTAGAGAACAGAGAACAGGGTTGGTGGTGTTAGAGTTCTAGTAAGACAGAAAAGACTGGCGCGAGTGACGGAGGTGCTAGACGAGTCTGTTTTGTATTTAGTATATTTTTGGGCTTTTTATGCCTTTAATCAGATAGGATAGTGGAGAACGACAGGAAGTGAGTGGAAGAGAGAGTCGGGGTGGGATCCGGAAAGGACCGCGGGGCGGGAATCGCACCTGGGTCGGTCGCCGGCATACGGTGCAGGTGCCCCAGCCAGTTGCGCCACAGCTGGGACCAGGTCTGTTTTGTATTTGTATGTGGCTCTTTGATTGGAAAGGGAGAGATTGATGGGTGTTGTGTAGCACTTTCTAAGCATAATTTGAATAATTTGGAAGGGATTTTGACAGTCGGAAGGCAAACTGTGTAGAACCTCATGATGATATCACAATAATGTTCTCTCATCCTCGTCTCCCCCGATGTCTTACTCAGGTGCCAGTGACCCGTTTGTGCAGCTCTCTCTAGAACCGCGCCATAACTTCCCAGAAGTAGAACCTCGAAGCACCAAGATCAAAAGCTGTGACCTCAACCCTCTCTTTGAGGAGGGCTTTGAGTTGTATGACACATTTGTATTTTTTATTTAACATATACCTTTTGTGTAAAATGCCTATATTGCAGCTGTTCCATACTGAATGTATATTAAATATAATGACATTATACTGACTGGGATGATAGAAATCCCACTCAACAAACTCACCTTCCAATAGTCCAACCTGGAAATGTTGGATTTTACATGTAATGCCATTTTATGGGGCAGCCGTGGCCTACTGGTTAGCGCTTCGGACTTGTAACCGGAGGGTTGCCGGTTCGAACCCCGACCAGTAGGAACGGCTGAAGTGCCCTTGAGCAAGGCACCTAACCCCTCACTGCTCCCCGAGTGCCGCTGTTGTTGCAGGCAGCTCACTGTGCCGGGATTAGTGTGTGCTTCACCTCACTGTGTGTTCACTGTGTGTTGTGTGCTGTGTGTGTTTCACTAATTCACGGATTGGGATAAATGCAGAGACCAAATTTCCCTCAATCAAAAGTATATATACATATACTATACTTATACGTAATGAAGGAATGTATTGAGTGCCACCTAGTGAATACTTTTGGTAATGCATACTTCATGTGATTAGATTGATTCCTGAATGTATTTTCTGTGCATGTTTATGTGTGTGTGTGAGTGTGTGTGTGTGTGTGTGTGTGTGTACGTGTGTGTGTGTGTGTGTACGTGTGTGTGTACGTGTGTGTGTGTGTCTGTCCCATCTTCCTGAGACAGTATGGTGTCTCTGGAGCAGTGCCAGGCTCCGGGAGCATCTCTGGTGGTGACGGTGCTGGATCACGACACGTTGCGTAGTGACGACTTTGAGGGTGAGGCCTTCCTGTCCCTGCGGGCCATCCCAGGGGTGGGGGGCATCGACACGTCCCCAGCACAGATACGCCTGCCCCTCATGCACCCCAAACCCAACAGTAAGACACACACACACACACACACACACACACACACACACACACACACACACACACACACACACACAACCCTCAACTTCCTCTCTCCCCAAAAGCAGCCTAGACTCATGGTCATCTGGAGTCCAGTCGCCTGCAGTTGGGTGTATGATTTATGCTCAGTGGGATTCATAACAATCAAAAGTGTTCTTTTTCAACGTTCTCTCTCGTTTTTTGTAATGCGATGTTTAATTGAAACAGTTGCCGTTTTCAATTACCCTGGAAATCCAGAGTTCTCGCGAGAGCACAATTTGAGGTCCGGAATCAGTCAGTAAGTTGGTTCCGCCCCCCGAGTTGTGCCATGTTCATTACTCAGAGCCAGACCCTAAATCTTTCTTTTTTTTTTTTTAAATGACAATTTTTCTCAGCTGCTTAGGTGTATTTCTAAGAGTTGAAATTCTCAAATCTATTTGTTCAACCTCTACATCATCTGTTCACCTCTTAAAAGCAATGTATCACTTTGAACAAACCGCAAATGCTTTCACACACATGCAATTGCTTGTGTACAAATGGCTGCTGAATTTAACATTATCAATTTTTAACATCATGTTGGTCAACATGGGTTTTACAGGATCTCTACTGAATAGTCCTTCCCCAAAAAACATTTAGGCATTAGTTCACTGCTTGACATATGTAAACAAACCTGTAATCTGAAACAGTTGTAATATGTGATGTTGAGTATAATTTTACCATTTCTGTTAACACTTTTTTTTAGAAGTGCTGGAGGACTTTGTTGGTCTTGTGTTGTTGTCTGGTAACATGCTACAGTATAAAGAGTTTAAACGTGTGAATCCTGTCTGATCTTCTAGTCTCTCACATACAGTAAAGTGTAACTTTTTACTGTTGAAATTTATATATGCATTAGACAGAACAATTGCAGCCTAAGAGCCATAAGTATCAGAGTAAACTTTGTTTTGACAACATGGAATCATTTTGACTATCTTGTTCATAGCAGTGACACAGGAACTTTGCATTCTGATGGCGTTAACATGTTGATTGGCATACATATTTGATTTCGAGACGTATTCTAGGCTAAGCATTTTGAGCAAGTTACACTGTGAGGTGCAGTTTGCACAAATGGTTTTGAGAAATGCACTTGCTGTTCAAACATACAGTAAATGATGATTTGAGAAATGCACCAAAGCGACTGAGAAAAACTGTATGTACTGAACTGTAAGCGCAAAGTTCATGGATCATAAAATAGTTTTAGAATACTGGTCTAATTGTAAACGTACACGCCGCTATCACGTCTGGTGTAGCCAGTTCCATTTGATTTGAGTTAAGCGAATTGTTGCAGCAGACGCTACGCGGAGAGAACGCTTCAGTCGCGTGCTCCGTATAGCCTCCCTGTAAGTCCCACTGCATAATCGTGCTCCGTATAGCCTCCCTGTAAGTCCCACTGCATAATCGTGCTCCGTATAGCCTCCCTGTAAGTCCCACTGCATAATCGTGCTCCATAAAGCCTCCCTGTAAGTCCCACTGCATAATCGTGCTCCGTATAGCCTCCCTGTAAGTCCCACTGCATAATCGTGCTCCGTATAGCCTCCCTGTAAGTCCCACTGCATAATCGTGCTCCGTGTAGCGTCCCTGTAAGTCCTGCTGCATAATCGGTTGGCTAGAAACAGAGAATGTGTTGCAGTGTGAAAGAGTTGTGCCCATGTGAATGTGTTGCAGTGTGAAAGAGTTGTGCCCATGTGGATGTGTTGCAGTGTGAAAGAGTTGTGCCCGTGTGAATATGTTGTAGTGTGAAAGAGTTGTGCCCATGTGAATGTGTTGCAAGAGTATTAATCTCATTCCCCTGCCGGTGAAAGAGTGAGTGTATTTTTCTGTTGTGAAAGAGTGATCTTACATTTCTGTTATGACAGAGTGTATATGTGTTGTCTTGCAGAAAGCATATACTTGTGTTTGAAAGTAAAAGAGTTGTGAAAGAGGGCTCTTGCATTACTGAGGTGAAGGTGCATATTTGTGTTGTCCTGTAGGTGACAGCGTATATTTCTGTTGTCCTGCAGGTGACAACTACCTGAAGCTCCTGGAGGCTCGGCGGGATGATCGCGAGGCGCAGTCGTTCGTGAAACTACGGCGACAGAGGGAGAAGAAGTCACAGGAGGCATGAGGAGGAGAGTGCTGTGGAAACCCGGGAGGAGTAAGGGAGGAGAAGGACACTCATCTCTCTCTCTCTCCCTCCCCCCAGGATTAGACAGCCCTCCATCCACCAAATGTTGTCTTGTTTAGACCACTAAAAAGTGCCTAAAATGCTTCTCTCGAGGAATGTTAGTGTGAAATGAAATGAACCATGGATCATACTTCATGTTCTGCCAAACCATTATCCATGTCTTTCTCGCATGTATGTTCTCTCTCTTCTAGACACTGTTCCACCTCTCACATAGATCTCTGTTTTCTCGCTGGGTTTAGCACATCAGCTTATTTATCTACTCTGTATAAACACATCTGTATGATTTTGTAAAGTGTCTATGTAGTGTCGAAGTAACTGCTTATACTTTCACCGGATGTGGCCCAGAATCAAGCCTGATCTGGGCCGCCTCTGCCTGAGCAGGTAAATGCAATAAAAGGACTGAGGCTTAGACTGACTGTGTGTGTGTGTGTGTGTGTGTGGAGATTGCTGCCGGTCACCAAATAAAGGAGCTCATTTCTAATCTCACAGCATTCAATTTCCAACTCTGTAGTGTTGCATGTGGAACATAACGTGCGTTGAGGGTTTGTGCCGAGTGCTACACTCTCCGTCCTCCCTAAAGGGAACCGTCTGACTGGTGATGTCAAATGAGGGTTCTAAACAAAAGAACACCTTAGGAACTCATTTCTTATGAGCTTTCTCTCTGCTCTTTCTCTGCTCTACCTTGACTTTCATTCTTTTTTACTCGCGCTAAAAATGTGTTTGAATGAAAGCTCACAGGAACCATCATCGCGTGAGCATGCAAAATAAAACAACAGCGGGTCCATCCAAAAATATACATTTGTTTATTGTTCTATACAAAAAACAATAACAGACTTCCACACTGGAGTTGGGTACCAACGCAGAGAGAGCGTCTGCCCGTGGACAGGGGAACCTCTGGCCCTGATGCGGGCCAGTTCCGGCTGACCCCGGGTCCGCCGCTCTCCGAGCGCTGGGGAGCTGATGGCAGCTGTTGTCACAGTGAAGCTCCTCTGCCCAACACAGCGCCCAAAATCTGCCAACCTCCTTTCTCCCCGCCCCCCTCTGCAAAACTGGCCAATCCCCACGAACCACCACGCCCACACCGGGGGTGGTGCTCTCTGCTGATTGGCTGTGGAGGGCGAGCATGTGAAGATTATTCAAATATGTCTAGTAAGCGTCTTACAAGTGTTCACATAGCAAATTGAACTGAATACTATAAAGTTGGGTGCGCAAAAAGCCAGTCAACTCCATGAAACCTAAAGATTATTTGGTTAACAGACACATTATTATTTTTATGAAAAATATATACAAATATTCTCTCGCTCTACAGAAATGGCTGAGTCAATTTGCTGTGATTGATTGTTTCTGTCTGTTATCCCCTTTTCCCATTGACGGAACAAGCGTTTTGTGGAAAAAAAACAACCTGAGTGTTCAACAGAGCAGGTTGAGAGGAGAAATGGCACCTCTTTGAAAGTCCTTTTCTTTGTCCTTTCTGTATTCATTGAAAAAGGTCATTTACACTGATTTCTATAAAGCAAGAAGTTAGACAAAGTTGAACTAGAAGAGACTAGAAAACAGACAGGATGCAACTCCTCCCTCCAGCTGTTTGTTCATCCCTGCGCCGGTGGGGTTGCCATGGCGAGGGTTCTAAAGGGCCTACACAGCCTTTGTTGATGCTCATGGAAAATTCTAGAACGGTCCCCCAATTACAACATATAAAATACATTCTGAGAATGTTTTCCTAGGGAATTGTTTTTGCGTAAACAATGCAACTCAAGGTAACTGTACAAAATGGGCCAAGTGCTGTGTTTGAATAAGACCTAAGACAGACCAAACAGCTGGACT
>NW_027468774.1:3917644-3922644 GCF_046254945.1 Alosa pseudoharengus
TCTCTCTGCTTCTATCCCACCATATTCTTTCTCTGTATCTCTCTCTCTCTCTTTCTCTCTCCGTCTCTCCCACTCTTTCTCTATCATATCTCTATCTTTCTCTGCTGCTATCCTACCATGCTATCTCTCTCCCTCTCTCTCTCCCTCTCTATCCCACCATCCTCCCTCCCTCCCTCTTTCTCTCTGGGCCAGATGTACGTACATTTGCGAACGTAGCGTTATCAGCGCCATGGACACACCACAGATTGCGAACGCTGTCAGTTGTTGTTATGGGCGCTGTTTCTCCGCCCATAAACGCAATTTACGAACGTCCACAACTGAATGGCAGCGCCTACATACAAGCGCAGTTGAATTAAGTTAACTGATGATAACATTAAAAAGAATAAAACGTTTAGCGATCATGAAATAATACCATACATGATAAGATGTAAACAAGCAGGGAGATAATGAAGATCAGTAGTTCTACTCAAACTACTTGTGCACGTAGGCTATGGAAGATTGGTCAAATCTAGCAAGTAGGAAAGTTTAAGTGAATGACGTGAAAGTGAAAGTAAGACATTCGAAAGGCCAACGAAAGTTAAGGTTGCTTTTGGTAGTACAAATACTTTCACCTCAAAAACTGGTGCTCTAAATAGCGATTCTGTTGTCTTTGAAAGGTTCTCTTATTGACGCATTGAACTGCAATTTGGATTAACACCTGCTTTTACAAGGCGGAAGTATTTAGGCGCAGAATAGATGTGCGCTTTCAGGAGCAGTCTTTGTACATACCGTGGAATACATAACTAGGTGCTCTTTACTCTTCCCCTCCCATCTTTTTATGCTAAACTCCCACTTTCCCCTGGATCTTCCCATGAATGCATATGCATGACATGACAATCGGAATCTGCCACTTTCAGCTCCCGCGACAGGCAGTTTGCGCTTTTACATCATTGCGGCCTGTTTGTACATACCTCGCAATGCTTTTACACGCACGTTGCGAAACAAATACGCCAGAAATGGGCGCAAAAGCGTTAGTACATCTGGCCCTCTGTCTCTATCCTACCATCCTCACTCCCTCTCTTCCAGCGTTAACACACAGCAAACAAAACAAACACACCTCTATTCCACCCTGCCCTCTCTCTCTCTCTCACACACACACACACACACACACACACACCTGTGCCATCTGTCTCCAGCTCTGATCCCACTGCTTGAGCACGCGGTTGGCCTCCTCCACTTCCTGTTTGAGGCAGGCGGCCTCGGGGTACATGGCCCCCCCTGGCAGCAGCGTTGGGGGGGTCCCCGGCGAGCCCTGACTCGGAGGGAAGTGCTCCCAGATGCTGCTGCTCATGCCATTCAGGCCTGCGACCCACAAACACACACACACACACACACAAACACACAAACAAACACACAAACAAACAAACAAACAAACAAACAAACAAACGATTTAAACACGCCATCCAGTTAAAGGAAGGAGTACAATAGTACAGCACTTCACACCACCACCAAAGACATTATATAAGAGGGAAATCGTTGAAAATAGCCTTAGAAAAAACTGGCAACGTTGCATTGTCTTCAGTATAATACACGGTTATAATACAAGCAGAACTGTCTTTAGTGAAATACGTAAGGGATAACGGCGCCGAGGAGTCCTGTTATACAGAATTAATGGACGAGGGTCCAGGCAGAGGGCAAAGAACTAGCTGCCTCCGTCCGAGTCCATTAATTCCGTTTAACAGGACGACCTAAAGGACAGGACGAGCTGAACCCCGTTGCCACTATAGGCAATAGTCATTGATTCCTTCATACCACTATAGGCAATAGTCATTGATGCCTTCATACCACTATAGGCAATAGTCATTGATGCCTTCATACCACTATAGGCAATAGTCATTGATGCCTTCATACCACTATAGGCAATAGTCATTGATGCCTTAATACCACTATAGGCAATAGTCCTTGAATAATTCAATAGTTCTTGAATTTCCCCTGGGGATCAATAAAGTATCTATCTATCTATCTATCTATCTGATGCGTTAATAGCACGTAAAGGAAACAAGCGGTTCGGGTTAAAAAGAAGCCCACTTGTTCAGTTTGTTGTAGCTTACAACTTTCTTTGGGCCTAACAGCGATAGCATGGACAGTTAGCTTGTTTACAGTTGATTTCATTGTTGCGAAGCCTGCTTCCATCGTCCTACTTCGTCGTCGTCCATGTGACATACAAGCAGAACCGGCACGTGACATACAAGCAGAACCGGCACGTGACATACAAGCAGAACCGGCACGTGACATACAAGTTGTGACGTACCCAGCGAACTGTGGGAAGGGCCCAGGAAACTGCTCTCCGATTGGCCAGGCTGGGGGAGGTGGGACAGGAAGGGGGAATGGTGAGCTCTGACTGGTGGAGAGGGCGAGGGGGAGATGAAGGGCGTGGAGCCGCTGAAGGATCCTGGGATGTTGACGGGGGCAGAGCACTGGAGCTGACTCCCACCTGGAACACAAACACAGGTGAGAATCCACACCTGAGCAGTCACCTGATTATCTACCTGAGCCGCACACAATAGCGTACCGAGAGAGAAACTGACATAGAAAGAGAGAAACTGACATAGAGAAACTGACATAGAAAGAAACTGCATGAATTGTGCTCTGTAAATCAAATTGGAAGAAGGCAACAAATGTGATCATATACAACCTTTTTGGTTTGTCCCAACAATTAGAGAGAGAGTGTGTGTGTGTGTGTGTGTGTGTGTGTGTGTGTGTGTGTGCGCGCATGTGCATTGTGTGTGTGTGTGTATGCATGTGTATGTGTGTGGTGTGGGTGTGTGTGTGTGTGTGTCTGTGTGTGTGTATATGTGTGCGTGTGTGTGTGTGTGTGTGTGTGTCTGTTTTAAAGCAGACTAACCCATCATAAGTCCCATGCTGGGTAGGGCAGAGCTGCTTTCTAGACTTTTCTCCAGCGCCGACACACCAAAGTCATTCAGGTCCAGATCATCCAATGCAGACTCTGTCCAGGGAAGGAATACACACCCACAAATCACATCAGTTCCACACATAGACACACACATCACATAGTACACACACACACACACAAACACAAACATCACACCATAAACACAACCAGACGGTAAGGAAATCATCCATGCAATCAGCACTACTACAAGCCCAATGTACAGTTCATCACTCCTCTTTTCTTCTTTGTCGTCGGATCTTTCTCTCACTCACATCACTCACCACAAACATTTCATTGGACAGATGCACCTCACATATTGTTCATATGACAAATAAACGAATAACTCGAACTTGAATACAGCCCATCATCTGATCATCAGATCTACCCCCAGTGACTGACATCATGTAAATGTAAATCAGGTTTCTAGGCCAAGTACACTGGCGTATACAAGGAATTTTGTCTCTGCATTTATCCCATCCGTGAATTAGTGAACACACTCAGCACACAGTGAACACACAGTGAGGTGAAGCACACACTAATCCCGGCGCAGTGAGTTGCCTGCAACAACAGCAGCGCTCGGGGAGCAGTGAGGGGTTAGGTGCCTTGCTCAAGGGCACTTCAGCCGTTCCTACTGGTTGGGGATCGAACCGGCAACCCTTCGGTTACAAGCCCCAACTAGTAGGCCACGACTGCCCACTTTTTTTCTTTTTTTTAACCCTTAAAAGGTGTACCGTCACACCAGAAAATTAGAAAATGAACGTTCTAAAGAATATCTGGGTTCATTGAATTCAACATAGAATTTTAGAACCTTCAATTGTCGCGGAATGGAATCTTATGCTAGAATGTTCAAAAACCCACACCTTTAAGGGTTAAAATGTAATGAGACGACACCATGTCCTCCCTCCACCCGCGCGACTCACCCACGACGGACTCCACCGTCTCGCTGGGCGGGTAGAAGGGCAGGGCGTTGGCGTTCATGCCCGGGGACGGGCCGAGTGGCGCGGGGCTGGGGGGGGTGGCCGCCAGGCTGGAGGGGACGCTGGACGAGAAGCTCAGAGGGCTCCCCACCGGCAGGAACACCTGCAGGTCCTACAAACGTTACATATGGGGGTTCTGTTCATATGAAAACATTACATATGGGGGTTTTGTTCATATGAAAACTTATCATTTTGTTGATACTTGGTACTGTTATTGACATGGTTGTTAATATTAACATTACTATTATGCTTAATATGAGCTTTTTAACTTCACTTGAAACTATTATTTTTACCTAATGTAGTGTTCCTATGCTGTAAGTCGCCCATAAGTGTGCCATATACTGATAACCATAAACAGGTTTTATCACAGCTTCCAACACTGTCAACTCTACACTCCATACTAATTTATTCCACTCTATAACACATCCATTAGCAGATTACCTTTCAAAGTCACTTAAAAATGGCCTTGTTTATCATTTTAGTTTATCATTTTAAAAGGCTAACTGATTTTCTGAAAACCCTATCATGGATTGCCATGGAAATTTAAAAGGAGTCCAAACTTGCAAATGGCAGCGCATGTCATATTTTATCCCATGAAGTAACACAGTGAGAATACAGTGCTCTTTCTTTCCCATGCATGAATACATACATACAGTACATAGCTCCCTTCAAACACTTGACTCCAAGCCAGCAGGGGGCAGTAGTAGTGGTACCTGTTTGCTGTGCTGGCGGCCCAGGTCTTTGAGCCGCTCCAAGGAGAAGCCCTTCTGCTTGGCCTGAGAGGAGAGAAGAGAGAAAACGAAAATGAGTTCCTAACACACCTGCTTACTGCCGGCATCACCACACATCACTGTGGGAATACTCAACACGCAAGTCTGTGCTTTTCTGGCAAGCCTGCCAGATTCGCTTTTGGGCTGTTTTGATTGGATAAAACAATACTGAGGTTCAACTCTGCTCTGCACTCTCACTCAAAGTCAAAGTCAGCTTTATTGTCAAATTCTTCACATATAGTAGACATGCAGAGGAATTATAAATTGTGTTTCTCTCTATCCCACGGTGAAGAAGAAAAAGCGCGACAGATAAGAGAAAAA
>NW_027468774.1:3927644-3967644 GCF_046254945.1 Alosa pseudoharengus
TCCCCGACTCCGCCCTCCCCGCAGCCAGCGCCCGCCTGGGCCTCCAGCACCTGCATCTCCCTACGCACAAGCACACATGGGCATTCAGTTACAAGTATATGTGTAAGTATATATACTCTTTTGATCCCGTGAGGGAAATTCTCTGCATTTATCCCAATCCGTGAATTAGTGAAACACACTCAGCACACAGTGAACACACAGTGAGGTGAAGCACACACTAATCCCGGCGCAGTGAGCTGCCTGCATCAACAGCGGCGCTCGAGGAGCAGTGAGGGGTTAGGTGCCTTGCTCAAGGGCACTTCAGACGTGCCTACTGGTCGGGGTTCGAAGCGGCAACCCTCCGGTTACAAGTCCAGAGTGCTAACCAGTAGGCCACGGCTGCCAAAATGGGACTCAAACTTGATTCCATTCAGGGGGTCCTGTGGCATGACAGGCTACAGCGCCCGTACCATATACGGGTCCAAGTGCCCACGGGGACCCAGGTTCAAATCCGACCTGCGGTCATATCCTGGTCCCACCCCATCTCTCTCTCCCACTTACTTCCTGTCTCAATCTTCACTTTCCTATACAAATAAAGCCAAAAAGCCCAACAAATATACTTTAAAAAAACTTGTTTCCATTCATATTCAGCTTCATTAAGTTAATCAGAGTCTATACACTTTCAAGCTGTATTCCATGGCTTCATGTTTCGCTAAGGCATGCAAATAAAGCAACACAGAGGTCAGATGCCCTAGACATTGTTCAACATGGGAAAGACAAGAGAATACACAACTGAAATGTATTTGAGAGAGTGTGATGACCCCTCCTCTAAGTCAGGGGATGACTACAAAAATGAAACAGTTTTGCCTTGCCTGAAGATATTACATATAATAGCTAAAACAATTGAGGAAGTCCAATAAACTTGCCTCTACCCATGTTTACTTTGGCCCCAAGCACAGTTGGGAGAATGATAATAGAAAGATAGAAAGATAGAAAAATCTCTAAGGATCACTGTTGAGGAGAAAAGTAGCATCTTGGGGTCACCAAGTCTCCAAAAAAACTTCAGAGTAATTCAGATTATTTTACAGATTAACAACATGTTAGGAAAGAGTCTTTCTTGTCATTTAATTACAAAACAAAAAGGCTGGATTTGGTAAATGTTATTGGGCCTTTGTCTGAATTATGTTTTAAGGTCAGATGAAATGAAAATTGAGCTTTTTGACAACACACACTGCAGGTGGGTTTGGTGCACATAGAAGGATCGCTATCCTGAGAAGGACCCTATGCCTGGGCATAAAAAAAAAAAATGTTTGGTTCCTGTTGGTTGTCAGTTGAGGCCATGGGTCGGTAGGGATTTTTTTTTCTTTTTTTTTTTTTTTTTTTTTTCCAGTGGCAGTAAGGGATAGGTAGAAAATCAATCCCACCAGGATTTCGCGAGGTTTTTTGAGACTGTTGCGACCTAAAATGCCTGGATGGAAGTTGCGGTGATTTTAGCTGTTTCTTGTGGAGAAATTGCGGGAGGAAGTGAAAATTGCAAAAATAGTTTAAATTTAGGGCAATTAAGGTTAGTAAGACCAAAATCACACTGATAATCTTGATGCTTATTAAAAAGGATAATCAAAGGTAAACAGTAAGGATTACAGAAAATCAAAGTAGGCCTACTTTATTTGTGAAAATGCTTTGACTGAGGTCATTCACAAAGCAGTAGAACTGTCCAAAAAAGACAGTCACCTAAAGAGATGGCATCATGTCATATGTTTCAATACATTCATATATTTTGTTATTCATATTAAGTTCATATCTTTTTAATAATTCATAGTCTGTGGTTAGTAATTTCATATTGATTTAAACTATTTGACTACACTTCTGTTTAATGTCATTACATTGGTGGTGTACGTCTAATTGACTGCCTGCCCCTTTAAGGACGTGAGAGTAGCCTAAGTACATTTCTGAGTGAATTGGAAGGCTTGCATCTCACTGTGATCGGCTACGAGTGTAAATCACTTTTTGCATAGTGCATTACGATATGTGGATGCAATTGGGAATGTCTTCTATGTCATTAGTTAAAATAAATGTTAAAAAAAACAACTCGAATGAAATCATTATTGGATCATAGAAGAGGTAAATGTCTTGCAATTTTATTAATTTCTATGATTTTGGTAGCACTACTCAAACTAAGCCCACAAGCTAGCAAACATGACATAAGCTAAAAGGACATATCCAGGTAAACGTTTGCCAATGGGTTGCATAGCCTACTCAAAAATCAGTAAACCAAGTAGGCCTTAATTAACTTACTTTCATAGCCTAGGTAGGTTAGCAACACCAGGTTGAGAGATGCAAGTAAGCAGATCATTAACGTTAGCCTTCTATTTATTGTCGTCAAAACTGTAGAGGAACGAACACGTTAGGGCAGTCTTTGGTGTCATATGCAAAAGGTGCAGAAGTAAGTGTGCCATCTGGCTCAATATTTTGCGCGAGGGACTGTTGTGGTAGGTGAAATTTCACGGTGAAACTACGATGATTGGTCAAATTTGCGAAAAAGTTGCGGTGTTTGGACAAAATTGCGAGTGCCTTGGTAAGTGACGAAAACAATCGTCTTCGTGAACAGCTGTGCATAGGCTACTTTGTAAAAGAGAGAATACGCTCATCCCTATACATAACGCAAGGGGTAATTAATGTAATTATAGTTCGCCTTTTATTTGTGGATTTATTTAATATATTTAGTGTTATTTCTTCCCCAAGCTCATAAAATAAATTTGGGTCGCACATAAATTGACAGGGTCGGTCGGAAACCGGAACCCAAGAAATTTTTTTTTTATGCCCTACTGATCAGTATGGTGGAGGGTCTGCGATGTTGTGGGGGCCTCGAGGGCCTCATTAGGGTAAATGGTATTATGAACTCCATGAAATACCTGGCCATTTTGAATCAAAATCGGTCTCTGCCAAGACGGGGGTCATGATCGGATCATCCAGTAGGTCAATGAACCAAAACATATTTCTAGATAAGAGCCTAGATCACCAAAAAATGGCCCGCTAAACACAAAATCAAGGTTCTGCCATTGTTATCTCAGTCCCCTGATCTGACTTCCATAAAAAACCAGTGCAGTGAGATAAAGGGGAGAATGCACATGAGAGGACCTAGGCATCTGGCTAATCTGGAGACACTCTGTAATGAGGAATGGTCTCAAATCCCTCTCTTTGTATCCTCCAACTTGATGGATTGTCATGAGAAGACTAGCAGCTGTTCCATTGCCTAAAAGAGGCTTAAAAGCAGGGGTGCCAATAATTTACTTAAAAAAAAAAAATAATAATAATAAAAAAAAAAAAAAAAATATATATATATATATATCTTCCTCTTCAAGGTTGGATTTTTCATCATTGTTTTCATTGTGAGACTCAGATTAAGTGACAAAAGTTGTGACAGAAAATGTGGAGGACACTGTAAGCCGTGTGAGTGTGTGTGTGTGTGTGTGAGTGTGACTGTGTGTGTGTGTATGTGTGTGTGTGTGAGTGTGAGTGTATTTGTGTGCACATGCTGTTCCAGTTTTGAGAATCTAGGACCAATTTTTCCTAGAGGAACAGTGATATTACAATATACAATATATCTGAGGAAGTGACAATGAACTGTGTATATATTTGTATTTGTGTGTGCAGTGGGGAGGTCGGGCACAGCTCAGACCTAATATGCACAGTTGTGTCTGTGTGTGTGTGTGTGTGTGTGTGTGTTTGTTTGTGTGCGTGCATACGCCTGAGGCCTAATACACACAGGTGTGTGTATACAGGCTCTATGTATGTACCGGATGTCATAGACGGGGCTACGCAGGTCATGTGATCCGTGAGCGAAGGCACAGTGGGGACCGTTTTTACTGCAGTGGCCCTTGGCGTCCGTCTCGTGGATGCAGGAGCCCGTCTTATAGTAGCGCAGGTGGTACCGTCGCTCCGTATCCCCCGCCGTTCGGTGCAGAAACGGACACCTGAGGCGGGGGGGGGGGGGGACATAAGAAAATGAAGAGGGGGGGGGGGGTGAGGGGGACACTTAATATGCGAGGTGATGTTAAGTTCAAAGTTATACCATCTAGCACATCAACTCATTTCCAGTGCTCTCATTCCACACATGTATGCTGCTTGCAAGGGTGCTAAGTGTTTGTAGTTAGTTGCTCGTTGATTTGACAGGACTGCTATGTGTGGTGTTAATGGAGCAGCAATTTGCATGTTCTCAAGAACAATATGGCCACCTAGCTTTCCCAAACTGAGACAGTTAAAAGTCCCAGATGCACTTATGTAAAAGATCTATTCTGAATGGGAGCCGTTTTTCATCTGTAAAAGAAGTGCAACATTCCAGAGAACTTTCTAGAAAATCTCTGGAAATGTGTAAACGGCTCTCTGAACTCCCTAATGTGGTAGACCAATCAGGACTGTGCATGGTATATTCCGCCAATCATCATAACAGGGCGACAGCCACCTGAGAACATCCATTCAGCCATAGAATTCTGACCAAGATTCCATATATGGTCTGATAACAATTTTATTCGTAGACAGAGAAATATACTTATTCCAAACACTTGTGTGATTGAAGTGTGAGATGCTAATTCAGTGCCTGGTGGAGTTTCCAATTTTGTTCAAATATGAAAACTATCCTCTCTAGTTTAAGAATGCATGTGACAAATGGACAGTCTGGTCAAACATAGCAGAATACTGCATTAGATATAGGACATATAATGTGTATACAGAAGACTATATGTCTCCAAAACTCTCTCAACTAGCTCTGAAGTTATACATCCATTTGAAGAGTTGCTGTAGATGTAAACCCACCCACATTCTTGCTGCAATACCAAATCAATTATTTACTAATGAATAACACCTTTATATTACTTGGTTCATGTTCCCTTGGTAAGGAAGAAGTCTGTTTCCTGTCCACACATTTGAGCAAATTAGTAGTAAACCTGATAAATATGGAGGCATATCCAAATCCAAACGCTTGATAACAATGTTGCTTTGTTTTTTTTGTTTTTTAAAGAAACTAGTCTCACATATTTCTTTCAAAAACAGTTAAAGTTCTTTGTTCCGCACAAGATTCAATTACAGCAAAGCAAGGCAGCTTTATCTGTAAAGCACATTTTATACCCAAGGCAACTCAATGTGCTTTACATCACACGCATATGGTAATTCAAGGTCTTAAATGGTCAATAAAATGGTTCTACAGGATCTCTTCACAATGGTCCAAATGAACCTTTTCTAAGAGGGCATTATGACTGTCCCAGTCCAGTAGGTTTAGTAACTCACTCATGTTTGTTCCTGCTCCCATACATAGCATCACTAAGGTTTTTCAAGTTTCTTGTTGCTTTATAACTAAAGATCTAAAACAACATAAAGTTGTAGTACAGAAACCCTTCAGAATAATCCAAATCAACCTATTTCCAAGAGGGCAACATTGTAACGGTTCTATGGGTGACGGTTCCGTGTGAGGCTGGTTACTCACTCGTCTCCGTCGGGGCAGTTGCCCGTACCCTCGTCGTATTTGGTGCAGTACACATCGGGACTGTAATTGAAGGTGCCGTCGCGGCGACGGATGGGTCGTCGTCGGCGCTGGTTGAGGAAGTGCCAGTGGAAACAGGCAAATGGGCGATGCTGAGTGCATTTGTGCTGCACGAAGAGAGGACACTGTTCAGTCCTGAACTCTTTCAGGTATCTAAGAGGGACAGAGAGAGATGAAAAAGAGATGGAGAGAAAGAAAAAACAATAATAAATCTCAATACCTTTCATTAGAGTTGACAGGAAGAGCACTTGACTCACTTGACAATAAACAATCAATCAATCCATACAGACTGAGTATAATTAATACAATACTGTATAGTGCATGCATAAATATAACAAAGGGAGACCACACAGTACATTATACTTAAGTAACCATAACTTTGTCTACAGAGGCCGTTTGATCATCCTTTCAAAAAATATTTGGTCTCACTACACACACTCTTGTTAACAGGCTATGCATCATAAGATGCTATGGACAGGGCGTAGATCCTCATTGCCTTCAAATACAAACAACAATCAGACGATGTACTGTGCACAATGGTGATTATTACCTTAGATTATTATTTGACAAAGTAGGATATGTTGTGGGCCCTCGACAGGCTACCACTGATGTACTGACGTGACACGGGCTATTATGCATCACCGTTGGTTAGACTTTCGGTTCCTCTATAAATAGCCAAATACATCATATCATTATAGTTTTACTTCATCCACTGTGGTGATTTGGGTGCTCTGATAATCACATTTAGCATTTATTAACAAAAGGTTTGCTCATACTTTAGGCTAACTTTAGCCAACTCCAAAACAGTTGCTTGTTTACGTGCAGCACTGGCGGAGCGTCGTAGGCCTCTGGAGACCCATGCTGTTAATAGTCAACACTCTTCGTTCCACTATGAGTAAGTGTGTCCAAATTACGGTCAATACGTTAAAGTAGAACCCCTCATGGGTTGTTTTTGGTAACGTCAGGTGTTTGGACCTAAACGTGTGTGTGGACGTGAGGGTGTGTTTGGGTACGTACGTGTAATGTTGTGGTTTCTCAGGCTGTACGTGCAGCACGTTCGCGGGAGACGTCGAGCCACCTGCCGGGGAGGAGGAAGAGGAGGACGAAACTCCAACGCTGGTTGCAGAACCAACAGAAGAATTGGACTGCAGGGGTGTTTTCGACATTTTCCTGACATGCGAGCTATCAAACTATTTAAATTTGTGTCAGCTTGTAGGTCCGCATTCTTTTCCGTACTGCGCTTGCGCATGACAAGGGGAAGAGGAAGTCCTTAGTCACGGGACCTCTGACAAATATTGACTTGGTTCAAAACAATTTTTTTCAAATTGTTCAGCACGTTCAAGACAGAAAGAAATGGAGAAATTGTCGAACACTGTACATCGCAATAACGTCGTTCCCATTGTTCCCATTGTTAAGGGTATTAACATTGGTTTATTTTTGTATCACCTATAATAAAGACTAAATCACTGTTTACCCGGAGTGTGTGGTGGGCTTTTACAGATGACTATGCAATTATTACACACTCAATTTTAACCAAGCTTTGGTTTGAAATACATGCTCTTAAACAATTGTCATCAGACAGACTACAGATTTACATTTACATACAAGTTTAATATATAACCAATGACTAATAGGATAAACGCTCTGTCATTTAATATCATAGACCAATCAGCATCAGGCAGTAGAAAAAATGGTTGACGTCATTTGATGCTACACGCATAAATACCACGCTTCGCACACTTTTGTTACACACATCCTTTACCCTGGTTACTCATTGGTGTCCCTTGAGACCCCACGGCTCTTGGATTCTTAGGATTACGCGAAACATTGAAAGAAGTAAGTCTTATTTCTTAATATCGTTAAAAACGTATGTTTAGGTAACTGACCTTTAAAAAAAAAAAAAAAAAAAAGAAGTCAATATCTTCATTGGTTTGTTAATGCTAACGTTACTAGCTAGAACCTATGCTAAATGTAAACCTAACGTTTGGTGGCGATTTGGCAAACCGTCAGCTGTTGTTGGGGGTCGAAGAAGAGGTCCGTTTTATATAATCAAAGGCAAATGAGTGAAATATGAGTTTGAATGAGCCTTCAGCCAAAGATGGGAAATGTACACATTTTCAGTATGGAAGTGAGGCGGTGACGTTAACGTTAGGTATTTGAACATTAGCTGTCGACTGTTAGCTTGCTAGCCTCAATCATCAAGCGGGTATTTCTAGCGAAGGTGGCTGCCTAGCTGTCGTTAATGGTGTCTGGTGGAGTAGGACCATGGATTACTTATTTCATCATGTCCGATTAACTTAAGTCCGGCAAATGGTATAGTTAGCGTTTTAATGTTAAAATGGAAATGAGTACACGTTGGCTAGCTGATTTTGTGTGTATCAGGGTTGACTAACTAAACAAAGACAGTCCGGTCTTTACGTAACGCAAGGAAGTAGGCCTGTATGAACATTAGGAAGGAGGACAAATAGAAAAGACCTCCTTTTGAAACGGACCTAGCTGAAGTTGCTAAGCCAGGCTAGCTAGCACTAGCAATCCTATCCATTAGCACCCTTCCCCGGTTTGTTCGAGGTGGGGGAGGGGCAGACAATTCTCCGTTTATCTCAGATGATTGTCAGTGGATTTTTAAGTAACGTTAACTTGACCACTTCAAAAATGTACAATGGGCAGCCTGTAGGCGGTAAGATTTCAACATCAATGTTTTTGGCAAGCATTTGCCAAGCGATATAACGTTAGATAGTCCTACATGGTAGCGCCACCACAGCTGATGGCTAGCCGTGCTAACCTGTCCTCACTTGGGTCTCGTCGTGAATAATCACTTTACCTAAACATTACTCTTGTGATCGTGACCTAACATTCATAATTGTGCTAATTGTTTGGCAGATTAAAAGATGGCTCGTACCAAGCAGACCGCTCGTAAGTCAACTGGAGGAAAGGCGCCAAGGAAGCAGCTAGCCACAAAGGCTGCCAGGAAGAGCGCGCCTTCCACCGGTGGAGTCAAAAAGCCCCATCGTTACAGGTACAGCAACTTCCATCAGTTCTCGAGTCTAGCCACTGTGCGGTGTCTTTGTACATTCAAAATTTTTTTGTTATGCCCATGTAACGTTAAATGTAATGTCTTATCAGGCCCGGTACCGTAGCCTTGAGGGAAATCAGGCGCTACCAGAAGTCTACTGAGCTGCTGATCCGCAAGCTGCCCTTCCAGCGCTTGGTGCGAGAGATTGCTCAGGACTTCAAGACCGACCTGCGTTTCCAGAGCGCGGCCATTGGCGCCCTTCAGGTGTGTATGTGGTTGCACAAGTGTATAGAACGCTACACTCCCTCTTCTAAACTAGTCCATTGTCGTCGCACAAGTATGATCTTAAAGTTTTACTGTTGTAGTACATTGGGTTGTTGCATGCTGAAATTTGTGAAGCGCTTGTATTGCTGGCTTTAGATTAAGAGTACTGGCTAACATGTCAATCATGTGCTTTTTTTTGTGCTTTTTTTTGTCCCTGCAGGAGGCCAGCGAAGCATACCTTGTGGGTCTGTTTGAGGACACCAACTTGTGTGCCATCCATGCCAAGAGGGTGACCATCATGCCCAAGGACATCCAGCTGGCTCGCAGAATAAGGGGAGAGAGGGCTTAAGATGCCAGCCATGGGACCCTTTCAGGGGGATTCACCATATTTATCATATTTCACACTATTTTTGTTTGTGGACATTTTTATTTCTTGTACCTATTCTGTTCCTATGTGTTTATAGACCAGATCAAAAGGTGTCATTCTGCAACTTCACATGTTTTAGAGTGAATGACTAATTGGTTCAGACCTGCTCCCAGGTGGTGGGTTCAGGACTGGGTCTAGTCCAGTTCTGTCCTAGTTCCCACATGGATTGACCTGATCAGAACTGGATTTAGTCTGGGAATCGGGCTGTTTTTTTAAATGTCCTCGTCCTGAGTGGCAAGGCACAGCACACATTCCATCTTGTTGAATGAGGCCTTTTGGTAAAGGATCAGGTTGCTCAGATGGTGTTCTCTGTTAGAATGTGATGGGTGTTGCTGACCTGCCATTGGGGTTCAAAGGCTCTCTTCATGCAATAACTCTTTGACTGGCAGTCTGTTTAACTTCACCTCATTTTCTGTCTGTTCCAACTTGGGTCTTGGAGAAATTGTATATTGATTGCTTTTTGTCATTTTTATTTTTTTTCCAATATAAAACTTGGCAGCTACATTGAATACTATTTATGAAAATGTTATCACATTGTAGACTTTCTATTAAACGACATGGGTCAAACCAGACAGCTTTTGCTTTTGTGGTTTTTATTTTAAACTTCATCGACTTGTTTCTAGCACTTGTTAAAAACGGATATGGTTTATCATAGTATCGCTTGAGTTTGGGATTTCTTTCAAACAGGTAATACCTGTACCCAGGGAGTGAACTTGGCACCAGCCAAATGCTGATAAAATACAATGGTGGTTGTTGGGTTCATATGCAAAAATGATTTACTATGAAGTGGCTGGTCAACTTGTCCATATTTGTTTGTCAGCAGTTGGTAGACATTCACATCTATATGGGGTTCAATAAAACAGTACTCTTATGGTGTACTTAAATGGAAAGGGCATTATATACATTGATACTGGACCGCCTTTGGCTTGGCACTAACACATGGTTGGTCTTCGGCTGGCAGGGTTTCCTCATACAGACCATTCTGTATGCTTGAATCCAGCAGCTGCAAAGGCAAGAAGTTGGTGTTAATCAGTTTAGTTATAGATTATAGGTGGCTAACAGTTAAGATGCTAACTATTTCTAAGACTAAATGGCTGCTCCTCCTGTTGCTGCACTGTTTAAAATAAGTGATTGGGACTGCCAGTCTGCCAGCAGAGCCTATACTAATTGAAAGCATTAACCTATTTCTGCTGGCTGACATGTTAATGTGTAATCAAAACCCTTTTCACAATGTCTATATTGCAATGCCTTTATGGCAGTTCTCAATTTTTCTTGTGGGGGGCAAACATTTGTTTTACTTTATTGTAGGCCTAGTGCTTTTGCTACAAGTTATATGTTCTTTTCTTTTCAAAAATGTCCCAATTTAATAACAAAGGGAACACACACTGAAACATACAAAGGAAGAGGTAGGACTAAAGGTAAGGCAAATAAAAGACTTGACAATAATGTGTGTGTGTGATTATACGTGGATGCACATCTATTCTACATCAGGCTATTAAAGTACTTTGTCATGTTCATGCCCCGTATGTGATTGCTCTATAAACCTCAACAAACTCCAGTAGAATTCTTAATTCCTCCAGAAGAGTATTAAATTAAAGTATCAACTCAGTGATAGGGACAGATGTAGGCTTAGACAATGTAGGGCAGGTGGGGTTGAGAGCTAATGCCTCAAAGCATTCTGTGAATATCAGTTGGGAACTGGCAGATGTTTCCCACTAAATACCCGCTAAATGTGCACGGCATGCTGAGACATGCATCCTTTTGTGAGTCTTCATGTAACTATGTGTGTAAATCTGACTTAAGGTAACCAATAGGAAATCACAAAAAAAAACTAGAAAAGCATTTCCTGAAGGAAATACAGTGCATGAAAATGCAAAAATATGATGTAAAATATCATACAGAGTAAAAACAAACTATATTGGTTGCTAGGTAGATGAGGTTTAATATAGTTGGAATGACTGAACAGTTAAATAGGTGGATAGTTTAAATGGTTAAATTATTTAGGTAGATAGTTGACGATAACTGACAGTTGGAATGGCTCTAATGTTTGCTAGCAGTTATGCTAACTATGTTAACAAAGATAATAATGTTAACCAAGTTAGTATGCTAACTAGCATGCTAACAATGTTAAAATGCTAACTATGTTAACCATGTGACTTAGCTAACCTAGCTAATCATTTTTAGTAGTTATGCTAACTATGCTAACTAGTATGCTAACATGTTAACTATATTAACCATGTGACTTAGCTAACTTAGCTAATCATTTTTAGCAGTTTTGTTAAAGATGCTAACAATGTTACCAATGCTAATATGCTAACTAGCTACAGTGGGTAGGAGTCATAGTTGATGACAAGTAACAGTTACAATGGCTGAACAGTTAAAAAGTTCAGTAGTTTAAAGGGTTAAATTGTTTAACAGTGAAATATTGTAGTGAGGACTTTTATTTTGAAACAGTTTTTGGCAGAGGAAGCAGTTGAACAGGATGTGTAGTCTTAATAGGGCCAGTTTGTATGCTTAAAGCCTGAGAATGGCAGTTGAAACAGGTGGCCTGAACACCTGCCATAGGATTCTAATTGCTTAACGGCTCTATTGTGATGTCATCAGCCCATGTTAAGTCTATGGGGAAATTAAGTAAGACCTACGCAACGCAGTTTGAATGAAGTTTCTACGTTAAACGGTTGAAGCTGCATTAAAGAAGAAGAAGAAGAAAATGCCTTGGAAGAACAGTACAGTGCATTTTCATTTTCATTTTCAATGTATTCTGCTGAAGAGTCCATAATCTGTTGTCTAGTCACACTGATAAAAAACCTTGCACTAAAATAACATTTCTGTGCAAGGATAGGCTAATTTAATGTACATGCTTGACACACACACACACACACACACACGCAAAGCTCCAGGGATGGGCAGGCTAGAACCTGTGACAAAAGATACTTCCTTGAGACTGCTGAGACGTGTGTGTCTTACCTACGCGGCTGACGATGTCCTCACACTCCTGAGCCGATGCCGCCTGCAATACCACACAGCAGAAGCCCGTAGCTCTGGGGGTGTCTGGGACGTCCCTGGAACAACCAATCACACCCCAGCGTTTATCTCAACAACCAATCACACCCCAGCGTTTATCTCAACAACTTCAGCAACTGGTTTTTACCTGGAGCCAGGTGGGGAGTGTAAGGTCGTGTCTGTTTTGCTTCAGCTCAGACAGTGAAGCAGTACAACAGGATTGTCTTCTCTCAGTTAGCTATGTTTGGGTTTACAGATATTCACGGCATGAAATGGAGACTTGGGATAGGAACCATTGTTCAGAGTGCAACAGTATGTCTCTTCTATGTGAAATTTTGATTCTGTCATACAACTGTTTCAAAGGCATGCAAAAAACTGAAATCTCTAGATAGTAATTCTTCATATGTAATTCTCATCACCATTTTAGGAAATATTCTTGCATAATTTTATGAATGCAATGAACTAAATTGTGTAACAGTGTCTGGCACATACATTTTGTCACAGCATTTAATTATTTACACCTTTCATTGTGCCTTGTGCCCATGCACCTTCATGTGATCTGCCCAAATATAAACATGCAGTACAATCAATAGCCAGCAGGGGTCTCCAGTTATTCAACTCACTTAGGACTTGATTAAATTTAGGTAATTCCATGGCACATTTAAATCAAACAAGCATTCACACAAATTAATATCTACATGATTAAGCCATTTGCTCAAAGGAAAATTCCGGTATTTAGTATTTACCACTCGGTGAGTTGCACAGTTTTGAAAACGAACGTTAAGGGTTGTTTTAGGACATGTTTGTGCATGCCTGTTGCAGCCACTCTGAAGCAGTAAAGGCAAGTCAAAACGAGTCAGAAAAGTTGAGACAGGACCAATCGTTAATATTTCGGTGTCCACCACTCTAGTTCATCCAAAACAAACCAGAAAAGGGACTCAAAGTGCTAAATACCGGAATGTTCCTTTAATCCATAGTAAGACGCATTTGTAATGTTTTACGGAGAATGCTTTCATGAAGGAATATCTTAAATGGCTATGGCTGCTTTAGTGAGATGCACAAATATATGGACAGTGGAAGATATCCAGATTGAGCATTATGTTGTTATTAAGATAGTATTATGATTTTGAAACAATGCTTATGGACCATGTCATGAACACTTAAACGGGTGTGAAAGAATGTGTTTTTCTTTTTCCTTTTTTCAAGGACTGCATCTTTCTCCATAGAAATTCAGCTCAGTCATGCAACAGAGATAGATAGATAGATAGATAGATAGATAGATAGATAGATAGAAATTCAAGGTCCCAGTATAGCTAAAATGCATTATTTTGTATGGAAAATAAGGGAAGTAGTACTTACGCCACACAGAAGGCAAAGATCCTGTAATCTGGACGGCTGAATCTCCCAACACATGATATTTCAGGGTAGTGGTGCTGGAACAATTCCTGCACAGTATGCATTCCCATTAATTTACTATCATAAAAACAATGTCCACCTACACTTAAGATGGGGGGCAGCTCTGAGGGACACTTACGAGCTTGGTGTTTTTTTCTGTACACGTTAAGTGAGTTTCCTTCATGTCTAGAAGCACCTCCTGAAAGAGCAAGGACATCAGTATGTTTCTTTTCTTGAACAATTGGTTTGGGTTCATCAGTCTTAGCAGGTTTCTCTACCTTCCGAGAGTCACTCCTCTCCAGAACAAAGGGAATTCCATACTGTAGCACTTCCTTGCCTCCATACTAGTTGACGAGAGATGAAAAGAAATGTCAAGTTACTGATTACATCTGCTTCACAACTGATCACACAAATGTATTGTATGTAGTGAGTCCACACCCAAAACAATGACAAACAAGCAACCACAGCTAAGCGCAAACACAGACGTTCAAAGTTTGACACACAACACATAATGCACACTTCACACATATCTACCATTCCAATGTTTGCCTTTCCCAAGTACTGCACAATGTACACAATCCTGCTGAAGAGAGGAATTCAAGAGTCAACATGCCAGGCAGCCATCATGTGTGTGTGTGTGTGTGCATGTGTGTGTGTGTTTACATTCAGGTGCGTATAGGCTCAATAATGTCATAAGCACATGCAACAAAGTGTAAGGATCCTAATTACCAGGCTGATGATAATCTTTTCAGTCATATATTGACTCTTGATCAACTACTAAGTGTGGGCCTCATGGTGGGCCCATTGTCACATATTGCTGCTACAACAACTTTTGATTATATCTCTAACCTTTGCCTTTTTCACAGGAGAAACTAACATTAACACAGGAAGCAGGAAATGTAATTAATGTGTACCTTGTAATGTCTTGATTAATGCACTCTCACTACAACAATGGTCTCAAGTCTCATCAAAGTACTCTCAAATCAGATGACCTCCAACCATGTGATCCCAAATCAGCTGACCTCCAATCATGTGATCCATATCAATGTAACCAACCACAAACTAGGTAGCCTATTTAAGTGAGGTTCACAGAGCATTCTGGGAGCTATTCTGTAGTCAGAATCTCCCGCACCACTCTGGTGTGTAGCCATCATCCTCTGAGCTGGTATGTTCATTCTCTGATTGCTTCATATGGTTTCCTAAATGTTCCTTTAACCTGTTTTCATAACTTTCACATTATTCATTTAGATGTACCTTCTATAATGTATTGGATGAATAGCTTGTACCTGACAAATAAATTGTTATGCTTTGACCCGCATAGTTTTCTAGAGTTTCTTTAGATATCCCTCAAGTTTAAGATGGGCCAGGAGGAACGGCTAGGATTAGTCCATAGGGCCGTGGGGGCTAAATCAGTGAAAGTGTAGGCATGCTACCAGAACTGGCCATCGTATTGTACTGTGGTGGGTCACTGATTTTATTAGTAGTCTGGAATTAGACCTAACCTTAGCACACCCTGAACCCTCTGTAGCTACGGTAAGGTGTTCTGTCCAGATGAGCATAGTGGTCCAGGCCAGCACTATAGCCTCTGACCGACTTTCACACTAGGATCATTATTCAAGTGAAGGCGCCTCCCGAATTAATCGGCCAAGGAGGGCCTCGCACACTATTCTTGGGGAAGATGCGTCTAATTAAATAGCTAGAAGGCATTCTTGTAACAGCATTGTGGGTAGGCCCACATCGGCCTACCATGGATAGTAATATTACTTTGACCGAAACTTCTCCATATCTAGCGGGGTCAGAATCATTAGGTTAACAGGGGTTCTATAATCAATTGTTATTTCCAACAGCGCGCGGACAGCTTCACGATTTCCTTCGACCACTCCCAGTTCCCTCATTGGTCCTGACGAGTGACGTCGCTTGTTGTGACTACAGACCTGCACTCAGCCTTGAGCTGAATAGAGAGATTCAAACAGCAAAACAAACATGTGTTCAGCTAAAGCGCTGGTGGATTTCTTGCCTGCCTTCTCTGAGACACTGAGACTGGTCCAGTTTGCGCGGGTTGGTTCCGTGCCGGCGGGTCAGGTGGGAGGAATCCAGGCGTACTGCGGGGTTCTCCTGCTGCAGGAGTCGCAGCGTCTTCACCAGGGGCCGGAACACAGCACCGTCAGGGTCTCGGCACCTCAGCAGACGCAGGGAGAGCGGCTGCCCTTTCAGCCTGGACAGGATCACACCGCCCTTCCGGCAACAGAAAAGACAGAGAGACGCTGGGTTAGAGAGAGCAAAGGCCTTCAAGGCTGATAAACTAGGCTGGACAAGGTGCATTTGCTGGGGGAGAGAAGGTAGAGGTAGTGAATATATACACGATGAGTTAAAGAAGGTAAAAGCAGAGAAGATATCTAAGCTGTGTTAAAGAACGTAGTGGTAGAAGATTTGAGAACTTAGAGATATTTGAGTGGACTGTCCATTTGTGAGGAAATCAGTGCTTAACATCAACATCACAAACACAAACATCAATACTGAGTATGTCTTTGATCAAATGTGTTCTATACAGAGGCTGAGGGGTCTCTCTCTCTCGCTCTCTCTTATTCGTTCACCTGTCCGTTACTGGCGTTTCTGAGTGAAGTCCCGTTAATTTCGTCAATGATGTCACCGAGCTGCACAAATCCGTCCACTTCCGCCTGACTGCCCTGCAGCAGGTCCAGCACAAACACACGACCGTTCAGGTACCTGGGGACAGGTAACCGGTGAGTGCCGCTGGTCATTTAGTGCTACTTTATTATCATTATATTGTATATTATCGACAGCATCAGCAAAGCCACTGGGCTGATGGTGGGGTGCTTCTGTTTCCAAACTGGAACACTGAATTAATTTTAAGCGACATCATGCAGGTGGGCTACTTTTTTAGGTATTCTCTCTCTCTCTCTCTCTCTCTCTCTCCCTCTCTCTCTCTCTCAAATTCATACAAAAGTGCTTTATTAGCATGACAAATAGGACAGAAAAACCACATTCCACATTCACAGGGGTGACAATCATAGAAGGAGAAACCTGATCCACCTTAACACCATGCCCAGCTCTCGACACGGGACCGCTTCGTACAACTCACACACCTGGAGAACACACAACATCAGGCCACTAAAACTCACACACCTGGAGAACACACAACATCAGGCCACTAAAACTCACACACCTGGAGAACACACAACATCGGGCCACTAAAACAAAACACTGATCAGACTTAAAGGCTGTACGGATGGGAATCACTTACTGGGAGAAGCCAGCTCTCATCCAGGAAACTGCAGTTCTAGAAAGAAATAGCATATTTGTTTCAAACATGGATATGTACCCTGGGTACCCTGGAAATCCAGAGTTCTCGCGAGAGCACAATGGAATTGTCTCTGCGAGACACTCTGGCAAAGAGCGATGATGCACGTTACTTTTACCCTAACATTCCGGGGAACCAGCTAAACTGATGAAGACAGCGCTGCAACGTTGGAGGACAGTACACATTAGTCGTAGTGTTATCCCATTGCGTCGAAGTCCGAAATCATTCAGTGTAAACGGTCTAGTGTTATCCAAATGCGTGCAGTGAGATTTTTAAATGCATGCTTGTTGCTGCCCCTCGAGTTGGGCCATTACATTGTTCTTGGCCAGACCCTTAATCTTTCTAGATTATCAGGGTCTGGATTTTCCAGGCTATACCCTGGGTGCAAATTCTAAAACCCTCCCTTCACAAACATCAAATTATGTGTGTGTGAATCAGGGCCGGTTCTAGCCTACCACATTTGGGTGGGCTGGTACAAATTTTGGGTGGGCAAATTGACAAAACACAAACACAACAAAAATTGGTAGGCCTACTCAGAGCTGGCCCAAGCCCTAAGAATTTGATTTGGGGGCCCCCTACCACCTTATCGCTACCAGTAATATTGAATATTGTGAACGCTTAATGATTCACATCATCATTTGTATTTTATATATATATATATATATATATATATTTGCATTATATATATATATATATATATATATATATATATATATATATATATATATATATAATGTTTTATTAATATTTCATATTGATTGTTTCACTTTTTAAAAACCTAACCCTAACCTTTACATTGTATTAGTGGTATGTAAGTCTAATTAGGTGCCTTTCACAACTTGTCCATGTCTGTAGGCTATTATTTGGAAATGAGATCTGCATAAGAATATGAGGACGTATGTCAGGATGTTTGCTATTCAATTAGTTAATATACATATAAAAAAAAAACAACTTGAAGGGAACCGGATCGCAGTGGAGTGTCATGCAATGTTCAATTCTGATGAGCACTGCACAAATGACAAGCAAACATGACGTGAGCTAACTGGTAGCGAAGGAACTAGGCTATTTTCAGATGTAAAAGATTGCCAATAGTCCTGTCGCATGTTACTCATGTTATTAAAAAATAATAATTAATTAACTTCATTTCATTGCCTAGGTTACAGACACAGACTTGAGAGATGCAAGTCAGCAGATCAGCTATTATTATTTGTTGACATCAAACCTGAAGAGGAACACAACAAGTTTACCCAGCTGCTGTTCCCACAGTTCACACACATGGAGTTTTTCTCTTCTCATGTCCTGATAGTTCTGCTCATCAGCAGTATTTCTGATACATGTATTTAAAATATCCTAAGTATTTCAAATATAAAATAGTAGGCTATTTTGACATTTTTTGTTTAAGTTGTTTTTATTTTGTTTAAGTTTTATTTTGGTGAATGGCTTTGTAAACTATGAGAACATTGTTCATAATTTACTAAAAAGAAAGGTTTTGGACAACTCACTCCTTGACTGGCAAGATGGTGCCGAGCAGAAAAGCCAAGTGAGTTGTCCAAAACCTTTCTTTTAGTAAACTCTGTGTACACAAACAATGTTCTCAATGCTCAAGTTCATGTGTAGAGACGCGGATGATACTTCGATCAAAGTTTCATGTTGTGTCGAGCCAGAGCCCGTACGGAGACCCTTGCCACTCCGTATTAAGTCCCATTGTACCGAATTTTGGTTGCAGTTCCACTAGATTTCCACTGGGGGCGATCGCCATGAGTGCAGAATGAATGGGAGTCAATGGAGCTAGACGGCTAAATTTGCCTCTTTCACCTGATTGTCGTTGACAAATCTCAGATTTGATTGTAGTTTGTATAACTTCAACATGGGTTATAGGTCAAAAGTTGAATGAACGAGTACTTATGTCCTTTTGATTTCTTACAGGTTGGGTCGTTGTTGCCCATAACACGCTAGCATTGTGCTAATGAATGATGTCATTGACACGTTTGAAAGGCTTTTTAGAACAATTAAGTGACTTTAAAAAATATAATACTCAACCAAGTGTATTTTCTTTGCCTCCCCTTTCGAAAACAATATTCAAATTACTTGGAAAAAAATTATATCCCGAGAAAAGTGGATTTTGAGGGGTACAGCTCCATAGACCTCCATGCATTCTGCACTCGTGGACGAGCGCCCTCATGTGGAACCACAGAAGGAACTGCAACCAGTTCAGAAACCGGAAGTTTTCCGAGAGTGGCAGTTCTCCCCTTATTAGACATTCTCTGGTCGAGCCTTCTTAGAATAGCGATCATGTATCAAAATAGTAGTGCCCCTACGATTCCCATTCAAAAGGCCATTTGACCCAAAAATGACAACAGGACAAGCTTAAAAGTGGCGCTTCGGACGTAATTATGCTTTTAAACGAAAGTTTGACTCGGGTAGGCCTACATTCACAAAAACACCCTAGGATGCATTTTGGCGAAAGTTACGCTTTAAAGCTGTTCCTCTCAAACACTGTCCGCTTAATCAACAGAGTCAGTGTACTAATGAAGAAATATTAAATAGACATATATGGTAGATTTGCAAAGTGATATCATGCTCCCTTTCAAGAGTATTAGGCGACTTTCAAAATATTTAAAAATAATAATTTTGATACATGCTAATGCATTTTGTAGTTTATTTTTGATACACTTAAAATCAGGGTATTTGATAATACATTTTGATGCCCATCCCTGCCAACAGCTAGATTAGCCAGGCAGCTAGCACTGTAGCTGCCTGGCTGTTCTAGCTCTTGGCTGGCTGCAGCAACATGAGCTACTAGATATAGGTACCGATTGTTTTCTCTTTTTTTAAGTGACTTTGAGAAACAGAAATCCATGTGATAAATGGCCAGAGTTTTATTTTAAGGCATCAGGAGCGGGTTTATCTAACGCACATAGGCCTACATAGGCATACCGTACAGCTATGCTAGCTACCATTACACTCAACACCAACTCATCTACATCCAAGCTGGGTTTGAGGCTGCACACTGCACAGAGGCACAACTGGGTGGGCAAGACACAATGCTTGGGTGGGCTTAGCCTGTGAATAATGCTCACCTCAATGTTGGGTGGGCTTAGCCTGTGAATAATGCTCACCTCAATGTTGGGTGGGCTTAGCCTGTGAATAATGCTCACCTCAATGTTAAGCTTGAACTCCATCTCTGAGATCACCAGCAGCAGGGACATAAAGGGCTCTATGTAAGACAGAGGAGAACAAGAACAAGAGCTTACAGAAACCAAAACACATTAGGCTCAGTGATAACAGTGTTAATGTGCTATTTCCTTTTAGAATGAAAATGCCAAGAACTCACCCAGAAAGTCCTCATTTCTCAGAATAGATATAGTAGTGCTATAAAACTGACCAAGGATAAACACATATTACAATCTCAGCAAGCTTAAATGAATTAACATTTCTGGCAAACAGTAAATAATCAGTGAATTAACTTACTTCTAGGATTTTAGGTGTGTGTAACATGTGCTTGACTACATTTCCCAGAATCCTCCGATTCACTGCAAGCCTGAGGAAATAACGACCTCGCCCCTGAGCTGTCAGCAGCTTCTTACAATTAATGGTTTGTTCCACCGCCAGTGATACTGAGCCAAGTCTTCAGAACAAAGAAGCCAAGGAAAAAAAGTTGGAAAAAATATGGGTAACACTTTACTTGACAGTATCGACATAAGAGTGACATGAACGTGTCATAAACAAGTCATAAACGTTTATGACATAATGCTTCTGTTATTAAGTGACATTTGTTATTTTGTCATAACAAATAAGGGTTAGGATTAGGGTTAGGGTTCATGTGTCATGACAGTGTCGTGTTCATGACAGTGTCATGTCACTCTTATGTCGATACTGTCAAGTAAAGTGTTACCAATATGTATGCTTGTAGACAATGCAATGACCCTGTCACCTTATTTCTGTTAAAAGTAATTAATAATAAACCTTATTACTGGCAGTGATGGGCAGTAACGGGTTAGAAGTAACCTTTACTGTAATCCAATTACTTTTTTCAAGTAATGAGTAAAGTAAGGGATTACAATTGCAAAAACAGTAATTAGATTACTTTACTTTCCTGCAAGCAGCCTGCGTTACTGCGTTACTAAACCGTGATTTTGCCATAGACAGTAAAATAATTTGGGATTTTGCCATATGGATTTTGTGAGACTAACTCGTGACAATGATGTAGGCTATAGCTGTGTGATATAGATGTAAACAACAGACGTGTGCAAGACATGGAGTGCGGGAGAGAGCGCGAACATGGAGCATTTAATTCATTGCAGTTCAGACATTACGAAAAAAACCTTAACGCTGTACACTCTTCATGGGAAGAAACATGTTGTCTACAGCGAAAAATTCCACCTCAAATCTGAGCAAGCACCTAGCAAGCCGGCACAGAAATGTGAAACTCAATGAGACACCCCCAGATCCCGACATGAAGGCTGCAGCAACAGGTGAAAATAGAGGACGTCGCGGGTTCCCTGTAGCTTACTGGCCCGTTATAACAGGAGCCAGGGCATTATAATATTCTGGCTGCATTCACTGTGATTTGGAAATGGGCAAAAATATAATGTGGTCTTTGTCTTTTTGTAATGGGGCTGGTGAGTGTTGAAGTCTTCAATAATTCGTTTCCCTTAAACCAGCGTTTCTCTACTAGTTCGCGGAGACATGCCAGGTGAGGCGCGAAAAACAGGAGTTTTTTTTATTTATTTTTTTATCTGTAGCCTAGGCCCAGGTAGCACCCGATGCGCAATGGACGCATGTGTTATTCATAGGGAAGCGCTCGTGTCAAGGCAGCGTGAGCGCATGTTTGAATCTGCAAGCACGTTCACTAATGAACATTTCTTGAAGCTGGCCTATCTTTGCGATATATTTGGAAAGCTCAATGAGTTAAATATCCAGTTACAAGGCAAAGACAAGCACCTACCTCACCTAGCAGATAAGATTATTGCATTCACCAAAAAGCTTGAGGTATGGGACATGGCGCCTCGATCGCAACAGTATGCCTTTGAGAATCTGAGTGAAATCGCTGAAACGTCTGCTTCGGGAGACACTCTTGTGATCCCATGTATTAAACAGTAGGCCTACATCACATCCCTGCAAAGTTTATTTCAAAAATATTTCCCAACCAGCAGTGCTCAGTATGACTGGATTATGGATCCATTTAATGCAGCATGTTGGTATTTCATTGAATATATTGTACAATGCTGTAAAATATTGGCTTATGCTTCCTAATATGTTGCTGGAAAACAGAAATATGTGTGTTTAATTTACAATGGCACATTATGTATTTATTTATTATTATATCTGCAGCACCAGCTGATTTTAACTCTGCTGAAGAGGATATATTTAGAACTTGTCATTATTTCAATACATTTGACAATTTTAAGCTTGACCTACCACTTTCTTAGAGCAATGAGGGACAGGTGGGGCTCGAAAAGTCAAAGTGGGGAATGAAAGAAAAAGTTTGAGAACCACTGCCTTAAACTAAGCATTTACATGAAGCACAGTAGCCTATGCCGATTGAAACACATTCCACTCAGATAGGTGCTACCAGGCTCATATAGGCTATCACTTTTAATTGCAAACAGAAAATGTCTAGCTAGCTGTTTATACCAACTTAATATCATGACTATTGCTACCAAATGTGGAGTTTGTGGACTAGGCTTATATTTGAATGGAGCTGATCATTATGAGAGTTGTATAGATGCTCTTAAAGTGACAGTGCACCATTTATAAATGAGTTAAACTGCATCAAATTAGTAGTATTTCTTAAGAAATATTTTAAACTAACAGTTCTGCTTTGGGCACCAAAATAGCCAGCAGCTGCACTGCACACACACAGTTCAAACACATACTCTTCTTGACATTAGAACAGCCTAAATGTGGCATGCAACAGCATTTTCTGTTTTGGTAAATTCATTACTCCTCTCTGCACTGCAACTGTTAAAAGATGTAAATGTTAATAGAGACTTTGGTTTTAATATTTTTTTTGCTGTATTTTATTTACATCTATTCGAATGAAGGAGTATAATAAAACCAAGTTTTAAAAAAGCGTATTCAGGTTGTGTATAGCTAGTGTGTTTTTGTAAAGTAACTAAGTAAAGTAAATAGTAAAGTAACTAATTACTTTTGAAAATAAGTAATCAGTAAAGTAACTAGATTACTTTCTTGGATAAGTAATCAGTAATCAGTAACTAATTACTTTTTCCAAGTAACTTGACCAACACTGATTACTGGTGCGCTAAAGCTAAGCACTTTTTTTTATTAAATCTACAGATTAACTTACCAAATCCCACTTAAGGGTCTTCTTGAAATTCACTAAACCTAGAGTAAGGGTGGATAAATCATTCACATTACATGAGGACACCCATTAAACTCATTAAGTGCAGTCCAACTTTGCCCAGGCCTAATCAGTATGCTGTCAGGATTAGACTCAGTAGCCTGGGTGTGTCTATAGAGGACAGAAGCTCACCGGCCACAAAGGTCATTCTGAAGGAGCGTCTCCAGGCCATGCCAGTAGTCCCTCTGCACCAAACTCAACACAGGCTCTGCAGCAGAACAACATTATTCAACACCAGCTCTATCATAACACAGCATCACATGGGTCAGTTTAGGACTACTGCTGAACATCATTTGCTGACCCCCATCATAGGGGATGGCAGAACAGATTGATTCTGATATGGGGATTTAGTCCAGTAGGAATGGGATGGGACGAAATAAATGCCCAAACATTTACTACGCAGATGCAGACAAAATACTGTTTTAAAACAAAAAACGAAAGGTTCTGTAATGTGTAAGAACTTAGCAAACAACTCTGAGATTAGACTATAAAGCTTTCAGGTTTACAATAATTACTCTTTGAGTTGGTAATTTGCCTGTGTGTGGAGAGATAGCAACTCACGCTGTAGTCCTTTCCGAAAAATGAGCTCCAACAGTTCGCAGCAGGAAGAGAGATGGAGACAGGTGTCGGTCACTGGGCTCTCGCTCTGGCTCAAGTTTAGGATACACACTAGAGGACACGCACACACACACACACACACACACACACACACACACACATTATTGTCATGAAATTATTTGATTGACTGTCCAGAAAGACCACGAGTTATTCAATGTAATCTCATCTGGGACTGCACCAGCCTTGAACAATGAGAACAACGCAGCACTTTTATTGCTCCATGAACCATGAGAACAAGCAGCATTTTTATTGCTCCCCTATCCACTTCCATCACGTAACCAAGCAACCAGCCTGCATCGTTTCACCTGTTTGATGGTATGCACGGCCTATGCGATAAGAGAGCAAATTGCATCAGACATGCAACTGAATAAGGAACAGCTGAACTAAAATGAACTGAAGAACAGTCCAGACATTTCACGGTATTTGTGCACAAGTAAGGTGCGATAACATCATTCGGCATTTAATACAGCAACAAATATTAAAACTATATTTTGTTACCGGATTTGGAGAGTAGGCTACTACGCCGTGCACAAGAAGACAATAGTTTACTCCGACTATTTTTCAACAGGGCTACACGTTAATAATATTATTATCATTATACAGCTTGATAAGCACCGATGCGAATGATTGCAGCAATGCGAATGAATGACGCAAGTGCATAGCCTACTACAAATAAGGATAGGGAATAGCCTACGAACAAAAATAAATACAAACACGTCAAAACAGTGCGGAGAGACATCTGTTTGACGTTCTGTTTGAGATTGACATCTGTTTGAGATTGACGTTTAAGTGACTCACCTTTCAGGGTCTCTAGAAGGGGATCTTTAGGTGGCATGATCTGTCACTGCAGCTGGTTATGCTTTCGCTGTCATCTGGCAGCACAACATGAGCACTTCCGCAAGCGATTGATGTGCTGATATTGGGAGTGTCTTTCCCTTATGGGTGTTGCTCTGAAAATAAAGGGCAAACAATAGAGGTTGCTGACTGTGTTACTCCAATTTGGCATATCAACAGGGCTTATCAACACCTTTACATTATATTCCGTTTTTAATGACAAAGCAAATAAAGTCAACAGTGGTGTGGAATGTAGCGGCTGGTTATTTTGACAGTTTGGCTCCATCTTGAGGACAACATGAAGATGTGATGGCTCCCTTGTTCTCACATGCAAAATGAATCTTCGTGTGCAGTCGTGAAGTCGGAAAGAGCCGAAACTCGTCACTCAGCAACGGACCGACATCCAGTGTAAACAAGGTCACATCCACTCTCTCCCACACACATACACACTGCAGAGCTGGGAGGCAGAGCGCAGGTAGCCTGTCCGGCGGTGTATGTGATGTAAAGTAGTAAGAAAGGGTAATCCAGGTAAATATATTGATCATTGTTTTACGACAGGACAGCTCAAGAGTCTACTTAAGGTAAGATATGCTTATGCTTGTGTGAAAAGTCAGTAGGTAATGTTAATTCTGCAGGTCTTTGAATAAATTGATCAATGCTGTTTTAATTTTGAGAATCCAAACAGGGCAGCTGCAAATATTTGCTGCACCATGATAGCTACAGTGCATCGAAAATCAAATTGTAGGCTATCTGACAACAATCAGAATAGTCTACTTTAATCTTATGGTTAGTTATTTGCCTGAGCAAGTGTGCTTGAATACCTTATGCTTCAGCATGAGCTACGCATTTTGTAATTACAACATGGCGTTCTTATAAAAAATAACCTTTTATTAATATTGCCATAATCTGGATTTAAATAACCGGTGTATTCAGACAAATTGAGCAAACTATACACTTGACTTAAGTTCTACAGACTTGCACGTTGTGCCACATGGATGTGGATGTACTGTTAAGGCGCCAAGGTTGTGACCCTTAATCTGTCATAATCATCTTTTGAGCAAGGATTGAACCTTTTCCCTTTTATTGGATTCTCCAATAACTAAGTTACTTTATACTTATGACATGCTGGACCCTTAAAGACCCATGCGTACGGGACTTGCGTAACTGGAAAGAGCAATCAAAACACCGCATCCTGACAGGTATCGTGCGCAAAACGCATCACATTTAATTCCCTTAACGGCTTAGTGGCACGGGCCTGGTGGAGGTGTACCTTGTTCAGATGCACGTGTTACCTGCGTGTGTGTGATATTTCGTTAAATCCTTATAGAGCAAGCGGAGCTATAAGGTGCGTTCGTCTCCACCAAAAGCTGGAGTTCGCCAATTTGGCACCACATTATATAAGGACAGAACGAATCCGTCTTACCACTGAGTCTTGTACTCTTCTTATTTACAAGATACAACAATCTTTGTACTTAAAAGAGTGTTGTTCTTCTAGGTTGTGTACACATCATGTCTTTTGTAAGCAGGGGTTCCAATAAGGATCTCTGTTGTAGTTATAATAACTTCTATGTTCCGCATGGTGTCATTTGTTTTGGTTTTATATGATGGTTATGGTTTCTTTGAGTGTATAAGCTAGGCAGAAATGGCAAATGTAGTGGTAGAAGGTTTGAGGTATGGCATGGTCATTGTCTGAATGTGTGTTTGTGAAAGAGAACGGAAGAAAAGGAAAGGGAAACGAGGATTAAGATGTGTGTTTCTGTTTGTGTAAGAGAGAGAGAGAGGGAGACAGAATGATAAGCGTGTGTGTGTGTGTGTGTGTGTGTGTGTGTGTGTGTGTGTGTGTGTGTGTGTGTGCTGTGCCTTGACTGCATGCTGAATCAACATAATTGGGCCAGGCTGGCTTTGAGAACTCTCTCTCTCTGAGCTGCTGCCTCAGATCTCAGTGGGCTTCCTGCCCTGCGTCAGACAGCAGCCGCATGTGGCCCGGAGCCAGGCCAGATCAGGGCCGATCAGGCCCGGTGATCAGACTGCAGAGGCGCTTTGATGGGGGAAAATCTCCCATCCTGCAGTTTCCCCTTATTGCACCTGCACCCACTTCACATCACACCACCCACCCACGCACGTACACGTACACATACACACACACACACACACACACACGCACACACGCACACACACACCTCCTCTCTCTGCAGCACACAGTGTCTCCCCCAGCTCTAAGAGTGCAGGGCTAAATATCTGTGATTCAGCGTTCTGACTCCTGCACACACACACACAGCGTTCTGACTCCTGCACACACACACACAGCGTTCTGACTCCTGCACACACATATTTACAGCCTCTCTTTCTCCATCTCGGCCTTTTCCCCTCCTTGTTCCCCCGCTCTCTCTCTCTCTCTCTCTCTCTCTTACCCCTTCCTCTCTGAGTCTCCATGATTGCGCATCAGTCTGTCCCAAATGACTCCTAATCTTCTAATCTTTAGCCAACTTATTGACCAACTTCATTGGCCGTGTGTTTTGCATGTAAACCACTTCTGCCGTAATGTATTTGAATACTCAATCTTACTGTAACCAACTAGGTCAGTCAAGATGATGAAGGAGTGCCTGCAGTTTCTTATAGAGCCGGCGAAGAATCTCAAGATTCGCATAAAGGTACAAAAATCCATTCAGTAGCTCAATCAGTTACAGCACACTCTTACCGTAAGGAATTGCTGACAACAGGGGAAGATGTATAACTCCCGAACTGAGAATGTGGCACAATGAGGGATAGTCAGCTTTCACTGCCTTATTACATTCAGGGGAATGAGGCTCATTTCTCCAGGACCACAGTGGCCTATCAAGTGCAGAGCATAAAACCTGCAGCTCCTTAATGTAGGACCTGAAAGGATATGCATATCGCTGTGCAAATTTTAATACCACTATGCACATTTTAATACCACTGTACACATTTTAATACCACTGTGCACATTTTAATACCAATGTACACATTTTAATACCACAGTACAGTGTACACATTTTAATACCACTGTACACATTTTATACAATTTTTCACAAAACATAAACAAGCATGCTGTTCTGATTCCGCTGCTCCGGTTCTGCTGCTGTGGTTCTGCGCAGGAGTCCCGTAAGAAGGTGAAGCATGAGAAAAAGGAACCACTGCTGGAGTCGCAGCTCTTCATCATGGATCTGGCTCGAGAACTCAACAGACTCTGCCGGGTAGTCCACTACACATGCACACACATGCAAACACAGGGACACAAACACACACACATACATACATACACACACACACACACACACACACACACACGCATGCACACACACACACACACACACACACACACACACACAGACTAAATACCATGTGTCTTTTTGTGTCAGAAATCCGATGTGCTGGCCCACATCTGGACGTGTGAGGACGTCTGGCCTCCTCACCTGTGTCGGGAGTTCATCATGGAGTGGTCAACCACACTAGAGAATAAGGTGAGAAACACACCTGTCTTGCAAAACACTCACCTGAAGAATAAAGTAACAAGCACACCTGTGCAACATTTAAGGAATAAAGGGTGTGCTAGTTCAGTTTGATGATGAATGCCATTGTCATTTTCTGAGTACTTTTTTAGTAAATGTTGGCAGTGAAGGAGCCGTTAAGGTTGGTTGGTGGCATGGTTCTAATTTCAGTTGGTTTGTGCCAAATCATTCTCTCACAATTGAATATTACATATTTTGGTAAGTGATTCTGCACTTGCATTTCAAAGGAATGATGGAAATGGCCATTTCTGTAACTAAGTGAAGAATAACACAATCATCATTTTTAGTATAGAGTCTCCTAAATCTGCAAGCTTTGAGCTACTATTATTCAATATTGAATGCAATATTTGTTTAGTCATGAGTATTTTCCTGCAAATTGGGATCCAATATCACTGAAGACTAATGACTGACTAGATCAACATCAGGCTATAAGCAAGTTTAGTATTGAAGGCTGTGAAAGAGTCATGTGCTGCAGGCATTTGGTGAAAGGACCTCTGGGCACAGAAGACTATTGTAGTTTAAGTGCATAAGTCTAGCTTGTTGGCTAGGACGGTTATCCTCAGCTCTCCAAAACTCAGCAAAGATCCCTACGTTCTTCACAACAAAGCACATAAAGGCACTTTTACCCGAGACAACCACTGAAGAGGTGTTATAATGGGCTCCTGCAGTACACACACACACACACACACACACACAACCTCAGAGGCTCTGCTGAACCCACGTCAGACTGGACGCTGCTCTGCGGTGCTGAGCCAGGCTGGGACACTCACTCATGCGGTCCAATCACACAGCGGCCTCTGCTTCTGGCTCTATTGATTCATGTGCCTCCACTGAGCTCTTGGGCCTCATTATAAATATATAAACCTGTTTCCACCCACATTGGCCCTGACGGAACATTTAGAGTGGACTCTAAGTGAATACATTAATGACAATATATCAGCTCTTTCCAAATAAATGTCTAAATTGGGGTATTAATTAGAGGTAATTTATTCGTTTTGAAGCATCTTTTTATTGTGAATGTCATGCTTCTCCGAATGGCATGTACAGTCTTTACTAAGAGGTTCAGAGATTCAGGGACTATATGTCATTCTATCTCCATGTCATCTTGTAGATGTGTGAACGTATAGTGTAGTACTTAACTCCACAGTGAGGGCAGACATTTGAATTCAATGCATCAGTGCTTCCCTCGCCATCAGCATTGGATCCCATATGGCTTAGTGAATGACCTTGGCAGTGACAGACTGTACTAGAGAATTTGGCATAGCGCTGCAGCACATGGGTTTTGTGGGGGTTCGCACTTAGGGACTAGGACTTACGGGGGAGAGAGAGGGAGAGAGAGGGAGGGAGCAAGAGAGAGAACTTCTTTTGGGTTCTGCCGCAGTATGAAGGGGGGGTATATTATATACTGATATTTGAAGTGTGTGTGTGTGTGTATCTGCTCTAAGTTGAAAAGTGCATTAACATGCTGTGTGTGTGTGTGTGTGTGTGTGTGTGTGTGTGCATTGATCTGGCTGTATTTCGCTGCATGTCTGCCTAGCGTATGCGTGTTTGCCCTAAGTCGATATGTGCACTGACATTTTTCCTGTTTGTGTGTATCTGTATTTGCATGCATGTGTGTATGTGTATGTGCATACGCGTGTGTGTGTGTGTGTGTGTGTGTGTGTGTGTGTGTGTGTGTGTGTGTGTGCGCTGGCAGCAGAGGAGTCTGCTGATCAGCCCGCGTCCTGAGCGTCGTGACTGGAGGGGTCATCTCCTCAGCATGCTGGAGCAGAGCGACGAGCACGACATGGGGGCCCACCGCAGCACCATCATGGACTGGGTCCGAGAGCAGAGGGCCAAGCACCAGGTCAGTCACGCTGGATTCATCCATTCATTCATTCATCTGACATGGACTGGGTCCGAGAGCAGAGGGCCAAGCACCAGGTCAGTCACGCTGGATTCATCCATTCATTCATTCATCTGACATGGACATGGTCCGAGAGCAGAGGGCCAAGCACCAGGTCAGTCACGCTGGATTCATCCATTCATTCATTCATCTGACATGGACATGGTCCGAGAGCAGAGGGCCAAGCACCAGGTCAGTCACGCTGGATTCATCCATTCATTCATTCATCTGACATGGACATGGTCCGAGAGCAGAGGGCCAAGCACCAGGTCAGCCACCGCAGGGACCCAGAATACCCTGCATTCATGTATTCATTCATTCATTTATTCATGTATTCATTATTTAATCATTCATGCAGTCAGTCATTCTTTCATTAATCTGACATAGACATGGTCTGAGAGCAGAGGGTCAAGCACCAGGTCAGCCACCACAGGAGCCCAGAATACCCTGCATTCATGTATTCATTCATTCATTTATTCATTTATTCATTATTATGACCGCCGCGCAGCGAAGGATTCCCGGGACACTGAAAGACCGGGGTACACGAAACTTGGTGGGCATGTAACCCCACATGGATAGCATGGAACCATCGTTTTTCGTTTTGATCTGTAGCCCCCCCGCTGGACTGGACCCCCCGAAAGGAGGGTAGGGCAGACACAGTTTTCTGTGAATACCTCGAGAACCGTAAGGTTTAGGAGGACCATTTTTGTTTTGTATGTTGATCTCAAGGGGCCATGTCAACCCATTCCATAACCACTCATTTCATGTATAGCGCCACCTAGTTAAACACAAAAAAGTAAAAATGAGGTGTTGTAATCGCAGGTATCTGTGACCTAACATAGTCAAAACTGCACGAAATTGGAAGTGTAGGATCATTATGACACCCTTTGAATGCACGCCAAGTTTCATGGAATTCCGTTCATGGGGGGCCACACAATAAATTAATTTATGTTACTATACACCAACTGGCCTGTAGGTGGCCGGAGACAGTTTTCTGTTAATATCTCGAGAACCGTAGGGCCTAGAAGGTCCACCTTTTTTTTGTATGTTGGTCTTAAGGGGGCATGTCAACCCATCCCATTACCACTTATTTCATGTATAGCGCCACCTAGTTAAAAATTAAAAAGCAAAAAATTAGGTGTATTCATCACAATATCTCTGGCTGACATGGTCAGTGCACGAAATTGAAAGTGGCTTTCAACATGGTCTGAGAGCAGAGGGTCAAACGCCAGGTCAGCCACCACAGGAGCCCAGAATACCCTGCATTCATTCATTCATTCATTCATTCATTCATTCATTCATTCAGTCAGTCAGTCAGTCAGTCAGTCATTCGTTCAGCTGTAGCAACAGTAACAGTCAACAGCAGCATTGGAACTGCAACATAAGCACACAGCTATACATTAGCATCAGATGTACAGTGTTAGGAGTTTGTTGTGAAACACTAATTTCCAACAACTGTCCAATGAGTATTCATGGAATGATGAGGAGTTGGTTGGACTGTCCAATGAGTATTCATGGAACGATGAGGAGTTGGTTGGACTGTAATGACCAGCAGTTCCTCTGTTTAAGCAGGGTCTGCTAGAAGCAGGGTTGAGGAGGGTTTACTCAGCAGCTTGTGAAGATTGTGAAACAATCTGATGCAGTTTGATTTCTGTAGGAACAAGGGCCAACTCAACCCTCATTGTTTTCTGCATGCTCTTTAAGTCAGCCCCTCTCTGAGTGATTCTGTTTGGCCGTTTAGCTGCAGCAAGAGAGGGCACTTGCACCCTGTCTCACTCCCATTACTGTACTGCGAACAGAGAGAGGGATGCAGGAGGGATTAGAGTTCCCAGGCCCTGTACCGCATTTCAAGATTTGAAAATAGATAATTATGTACACTGGCTTTGAAAGTTTGGAATAACTTCAGACACAGAGAGGTCCCTTACTTTAGGTACTGGGTATCCTTTCTTTCTCTCTCTCCACCTCTACTACTCCCTCTCTCTCCACCTCTACTGCTCCCTCTCTCTCCACCTCTACTACTCCCTCTCTCTCTCTCCACCTCTACTGCTCCCTCTCTCTCCACCTCTACTACTCCCTCTCTCTCCACCTCTACTACTCCCTCTCTCTCTCACCATTCACCAGTCTCCTCCCTCCCTCCATCCCTCCCTCTTTTCCTTTTCTCTCTCTCTCTTTCTCTCTCTCTCTCTCGCTCTCTCTCTCTCGCGCTCTCTCTCTCTCTCTCTCTCCATCTTGCTGTGATTATGTTATTAATGTGGCAGTAATCCCTATGTCCTCCTCGCATGCTCTTGTTATTGAAGTCTCTGTGACCCACTTTTCCCACTGATGCCAACGCCATTAGGCCTCTGCTGCTGTAATGCTCTCTCAGTCTCTCAGCATGTGTAGCATTACTCCTGGCATGGCGCCCTCTTCAGCGGGGTGTGATTAATTAGCTTATTATATTTACCTGCTTATTGTAACAGCATAATATGGTGAAGTCTAATGGGGGGGCAGGTGTTGGCCAGTCTAGACCTTATGCAGGTTTTAGCCAGTGATATTTCTGCTACTCACCTCACTGTCAATGAAGTTTAAAGGACGAGTTTCATCTGAAGGTAGTAATTGAACAAGCTAAAAGCTAACAGACTCGATTGTAGACAGCAACACCTTGAATTGTTGTAGCCTAATTTGGAGATATATTGACCTCTGCCAAGGTCGGCTTCGGTGTAGTTTATCTGCTTGTCTTTCTGTATGCAACACACAAAAGTACTGCCACAAGATTGAACAAGAACTGTGGCCCAGTTGTCATGAAACATTGTGCAAAGATGTAGTATGAGCACATTACATTACACACACACACACACACACACACACACACACACACACACTCTCTCTCTCTCTCTCTCTCTCTCTCTCACACACACACACACACACACACTCTCTCTCTCTCTCTCTCTCTCTCTCTCTCTCTCACACACACACACACACACACACACCCTCTCTCTGCCATTCCTGTCAGCAGTGATTAGAGAGATGATTAAAACTGCATTGAGAGGGAGCTGCAGCATGCAGTGTGACTATTATCAACTCACTTTCTCCGTCATTACCCCCCCACTCTCCTTCCCTCTCGCTCCTCTCTCTGCCCCAGCATGGTGTGTGGCCAGGGGAGCCAGTGCTGATGGTGCTGGATGACCTTGAGTTCCAGTGGCGCAGAGGTCGCCTGACCCACCTCCGCTCTGCCATGGAGCTTGTCATCTGGGCCGTGATGGCTGAGAGCGCAGAGAAGGTCTGGAGCCATGGCCAACACACACTCCAGATTAGGCCTAGTCTCAACACACACTCCAGATTAGGCCTAGTGGCCAACACACACTCCAGATTAGGCCTAGTGGCCAACACACACTCCAGATTAGGCCTAGTCTCAACACACACTCTAGATTAGGCCTAGTTTCAACACACACTCCAGATTAGGCCTAGTTTCAACACACACTCCAGATTAGGCCTAGTGGCCAACACACACTCCAGATTAGGCCTAGTTTCAACACACACTTTTAGATTTATGAAGGCTGTGTGTGCTGTGTGTGTCTATAATATACTGATATTTGAAACGTTGATTGATATTTGGTGTGTGTGTGTGTTTGTGTGTGTGTGTGTGTGTGTGTGTTGAAAAGTGCATTAAAATGTTCTGTGTGTACTCTGTTGTACGTCAGCCATAAAATACTTTAACCAGAATTGCTCAGACAAACCTCCTAACATCCACTAAACATCCTTGACTTCACTACAAGTGTTACCAAGTGTTATAATCTTTGACTCAAAATAAGTCAAAATCTTCTTAAATTAAGACATAACAACAAGTAAATTTATCTGCCAGTGGAGTAAGTAATTTTATCTTAATTTAAGATAAGATTGAAGATTTAAGACAATTTAAGCTAAATTTACTTTTATTTTAAGTCAAATAATCTTACAAGAAAGCTCAAAGTAAGTATCTTTATATTAAAAACAATATTAAAGGAGAATTCCGGTGTGATATTGACCTAAAGTGTGTTGAAACATCATACCGAGTGTGAACGTAGGTCTCATAGCCCATCTCGGCTTGTCCCCTGCACTCCAAAATCTGGCGCTAGTTAGCCGATGCTACCAACAGCTTTGGTAGTTTACTTACAAGACGATTTATACAGACAGTATCTTCACGAAGTTTAGCGTTTGCAGCCATCTTGAATTTAGTCACGATAAGTCGAGCGACGAGTAAGAATGAACAGGTATGATAAGGGATCAGATTCCAAAAATAATTCAGTGGAAATGCATGAATTCCAGTTTCTTCCAGTAGCAGCAACTGGAATCCATGCATTTCCACTGCATTATTTTTGGAATCTGATCCCTTATCATACCTGTTCATTTTTACTCATCGCTCGACTTATCGTGACTAAATTCAAGATGGCTGCAAACGCTAAACTTCGTGAAGATACTGTCTGTATAAATCATCTTGTAAGTAAACTACCAGTGCTTTTTCAAAGTTCTCAATGTCTCGTTTTAAATGTCAGGACCCTCGGAAGTCTACCAATGAAGTGTGGAGATACATTGAGCCTCGTAAATGGTGTAAAACAGTGATTTATTTGCATGGCTAGCCCGATGCCGAAGCACCACAATTGAAAAAGCTGTTGGTAGCATCGGCTAACTAGCGCCAGATTTTGGAGTGCAGGGGACAAGCCGAGATGGGCTATGAGACATACGTTCACACTCGGTATCATGTTTCAATACACTTTAGGTCAATATCACACCAGAATTCTCCTTTAACTAGATTTTGTATCTTAATATAAGATTATAACACTTGGTAAGATATCATTTTTTGTAGTGTTGTCACTAAACACTGATTCCTGTGTTGTTTCAGAGCAGAAGTTTTATGGGCAGAATAGGAGCTAAGCCTCTTGAAATGAAAAGTCAGAGATGAAAAGTAATTTTTTTTGTTTGTTGTTTAGTCGACTGAAACATAATCACCTTAAGGCTCAATGGTGATGATGTTGAAGTTAAGATCATTATCTAGAAAGCAACACTTGAACAGCAATGGCCACAGTCTGAAAGAAATGGTTGCAGATCTATACCAGACAGAATGGATATGTCCGGCCAGGTAGTTCAGTTTTAGGGCCCCTTTGTTCTTTCTCCAATGGTTCCATCACTGAACATACATTGCTTGTAATTTTGTAATGTTGTGTGCCCACTTATAAGAGGTCATGAGCTGTTGAGGTTGTCTCCTGTAATCTGAGAGAAGAATACTCCTGACATTCTACATTCTGTCTGTCTGTCTGTCTGTCTGTCTGCCTGTCTGCCTGTCTGTCTGTGTACCTCAGGAGACCATCCCCAGGCTGTGGTTGGCTCACAAACAGAAGAATCAGAAGATTGGTTAGTTGGTTTTCATCCATTATGTCAAGTGTAGATGTGATGTTTACAGCCATCCTCTCAATCCCTTTCCTGTAAAAAATGGCCTAACAAATGCCAACATTTCCGGTGTGAACTTGCACTGTGTTTTTACTTATGAAATACCTGTGTGTCTTATTTTCAGATGCAACTCGGTACATCCCACATGCATGTAAGTTGTTGGCCTACACACACACACACATACACACACATACACACACACACACTTTAAAGTAACAAATGGTAGCTGGGAGCTGCAGTTATTGTCTGAGAACCATTGAATTACAGTTTTTCTCAGCTGCTTTGGTGCATAATCATCATTAACTCGCACACTAGTTGGTGCATTTCTCGAAACCATTTGTGTGAACTGCACCACACAGTGAATTACAAATGCATCTAACTTGCTCAAAATACTGTGTTCATGACACAAAAGCAAATATTTATGCCAATCAACATGTTAGTTAACCTGGCTCCGCCCACCTACATACTTCCGGTCAATTTTCATTTCCCTTCAGTACGTCTGGGTCTGCGGTATATACGTGGGTTTTCTCCTGCAAAAATCTGCAGGTCCAATCAGCGAACAGAGGGAGTGGCTGAGAACGATGACGTTGAGGTTGTGCGCTAGTTTGAGCCAGACATACGTCACGACCAAACGTTAGCGATTGGTTATGGCAGATCCAGAGTGGCTCTGGGCAGATCCAATAGTTTTAAACTTCAACAGAGTACTCGCCTTCAAGGAAATTAAAGCTTGGCAATGGAAAGTGGCCAGACTCTCTGTAGCCTACATTATGAAATGTATGAGAGTCTGGTAGGACCAGGCTACATGTTAGTGCAATCGGAGTGAAAAGCTCCTGTGTCATCGTTATGAACAAGATAGTCAAATTGCTTTGCCATGTTGTCAATATAAGTGTTTAATCTGTAAACACTTTCTTATGAAAATACACAAGGCTGCAGTTTGTTCTGTTTGACATTTCAACAGTAAAAAGTTACACATTACTGTATGTGGGAGATTGTAGATATGACAGGTTCCATATTTATTGTCTTTTTACGGTACTGTTTAGATTAGATTCGATTTGATTAGATTCAACTTTATTGTCATTGTGCAGAGTACAAGTACAAAGACAACGAAATGCAGTTTGTGTCTAACCACTACCAGAGGTGCAAAAAAAGCAGAAAAGTGCAATGTGATATTCGGTTGTTAAGTCCGATGTCACGGGCCCAACAGCTTTTTGGTCAAAAAACGTTTACTAGCGCAGCCAGCCATTTTTTGCAACTTATAAACCTGGTCACCATCACCTCCGTTTTATTGAGAGTAAAACAAAACCGGTTAATTTTTAACACAGAAATTACTGTAGCTGTGCAGCCAGATGATACAATCAAGGGTTGCGTGCAGGCTTCCGCGAAAAATAGGATTATTAGGTTGAGGCACCAAGTGAGTAGTAGGATGGCAATGTTCTTAAAGGCTGCACTGAATAGCGGGAAAAAAATGTTTATTTTACTGTCTATGGAGAAAACCGAGCGGCTTTGAAAGCCGTTGGACCCGGAAAAAGATTTATTAGTCAATTATTGCATCATCACTTAATAACCGAATACAGTTTGTAGCGCAGTTTGTTGCCAGATTGTGTAATTCATTGTCACACAGAAAAGAAAGACCCAACTGTTTTACTGTACAGCAGTTCTTTTTTACAGAAAAATGTAATAGAAATGACATCTGGTTCAACATTTATTTGTATGTAATGACTCAAGCAGGGTTTGGGGGAAGGACTATTCAACAGAGAACCTACAGTATATAATGCATTTGACCGCTATGGCAGTAGCAATTGCTGATGTGAAATTGCACAAGCAATTGCATGGATGTGGCAAAGCATTTGCTGTTTGTCTGAAGTAATGAGAAACTGCTTTTATGATGTGCACAAGTGACTAGATGGTGTGGAGTTTGAACTTTTAGTCTTTTACCCCAAAGTGACTGAGAAAAAACTAATACAGCTGACTGAGACTTTCTAGCTTTGAAATTCACATTAGCACATTCTCATTGATGTAGTTGTCTTTATATTACTCAATATATAACTCTCTGGCTGTCTCTTGGCTTTCAGTATGGAACTGGATAGGTGATGCAGCAGGTATATCTTCCAATACTTTCACTGTATATTAATATTTACAGAAGTGTGATATTTTCATCACACAGCATATATAATATAATACAATATAATATAATATATAATATAATGATGATGATCCTTATCTACAGAGGAGGTGACCCTTGACTCCGAGACAGCGAATCCTGACCTTGTGATCTCCGGTGACAACAAGCGGATGCGGTGCGGCTACGAGAAGTGCGACGTGGCGGACTGCCGGCGGCGCTTCAACGGCTGGTGGTGCGCTCTGGCGGCGGAGGGCTTCAGCGAGGGCCGGCACTACTGGGAGGTGGAGGTGGGAGAGCGTGACTGGCGCCTGGGCGTGGCGCGGGCCTCGGCGCTGCGTCACGGTTACCGCTCGCTCAACACGGAGAGCGGCTACCTGACGCTGCGCCTGGAACGCGGGCAGGAGCTGAAGGCGCTGACCGTGCCCTGCACGCCGCTGCCCGCGGACCTCCCGCTGCCACGCAAGGTGGGCGTCTACCTGGACTACGAGGGCGGCCAGCTGTCCTTCTACGACGTGGAGCGCCGGGCTCACCTCTACACCTACACTGACACCTTCAGCCAGAAACTCTACCCAGTCTTTGGCACGGTCGAGGTGGTGAGGGACATGGTGATCCGGGAGGCAGGGGCAAGAGAACCCTGCTTCTGCCCTGGCCCGTGTCTCTGGAGCTAATTGCCCCCCCACCACCACCATTGCCATCCCATCATCCCCAGCTGATCAATGCAGTACAGAGGTGTCAGTGTTCAGGTGTAGACGCAAACACCAATGGCAGCAGACTGGAACGGATCAGAACCGAATCTGAAGCGGATGCAGTCTGAAATCGGCTGTTGGCCCGCTGTTTCCACTCATCCATTCAGAGCTTAAGGCCTTCTCAGATACAAAGCAATTTGTGCTAAGTTGGCCAAGGGGTTTGTTCTGCACAAAATAGTGTTTGCTCAACTGTTGTTGCCCAACACAAGTAATTGGAAATAATTGGTTTAAGAGTGCAACAGTGTTGTTTATGTGTTGTGTCTGAAAACCCTATTGCGCTCATTCGCAAATCTTAGTGTGAGAGTTTGTCACTTTCGAGCAGTCCTTGATGCCTCACTGTCATGTTAGACACCCTCTATGTCCCTTAATGAGCCTGGATGTTGCACTGCAGCAGTAGACCACGTAGAGCTCCATACTCTGGGATGGCTGACATGCTGAGCAAAAACTATTTTAAACAACAAACCATTTTTGAAATGAACCAAAAGAAAAAAGACTAAGAGTGCTCTGGCCATGTGGCTCCTCTCGCCCCTCTGCATCTCGCCAATGCTTGCTTTTTTGCGTGTGTGCTTTTTGATTTTGATGTTCATTTGTGAAATGTTTCTGTTACACTGCTCTTTCTACCAGTATTGAAATAAAGATTTACCCTGTACGTCTTTTTCATCAACAACTTCTCTCTGGCCTCACGTAACTAATGCAGCTGTCCTTGCCATGTGAGATATATTCAAGATTTACAACATGAGAGCAATACAAAGTCAGTTCAATACAAAACAGACAGTCACACAGAAGATGTTTTATAATTATAATTTCATTAGGTGCAATGTTGTTGACATGCGTATTAGAAAACCATTACAGGCAGAGGTAAGAGTTCAGTGTATCTGCACAATGACCCAGTAGAACCAAAACCTTTCAAACAAACATGGCAATGATTTTGGTATGGTGGAAGAAAATATGTTGACAACCTGTCCGACTACATCAATAGATCGTCAAGATATTGTTTCAACTGAACATCCACACCTAAAATTATATCAATGTAAAACTGAACGAATATAAAACAACATATCTGGAATATGATAATAATAAAAAAATCAAAACAATCTTTCGTCTAAATACATTAACCCTTGCTGAAGCAACGAAACACTGAAAGCTGAATACCTGAAGCATAGGAGGACGCAAGAAATGTTTTAAAATTAACTTGAGTTTGATGTTCAGAAAGATGCTTCAAACCTAGAGCTGTTCAACAAACAATTTAAGAGGAAACAACTTGTGTAAAAATGACAGTCTTCTCAGTAAAAATCACCTCAGATTGTAAGGCACAGATCCTACATCCTACATTTAAGGGCATCATCTTGATTAAGCCACTGCAAGCCCCCCCACACACACACTAGGCAGTTTCTGACCAGGGGTATTAAGGGGCAGAGAGTTCCCTCTTGCTGTGGGGCAGTAGAATCTCTCACTGGGGATAATCTCCCATAATCAGCCCTGGCAGCAGACAGGTCACACTAATCCAAAGCCCCAAAGAAGATGCTAAACTACAGTAGGGGCAGAACAGGGGGGGGGGG
>NW_027468774.1:3975144-3990144 GCF_046254945.1 Alosa pseudoharengus
GGAGGAGAGAGGAGAGGGGGAGAGGAGAGCAGGAGGAGAGAGGAGAGGGGGAGGAGAGAGGAAGAGATTGGAAGAGGAGAGGAGGAGAGAGGAGAGGGGGAGGAGAGAGGAGAGGGGGAGAGGAGTGGAGGAGAGAGGAGAGGGGGAGGAGAGAGGAACAGATTGGAAGAGGAGAGGAGGAGAGAGGAGGAGGAGAGAGGAGAGGGGGAGAGGAGTGGAGGAGAGAGGAGAGGGGGAGGAGAGAGGAAGAGATTGGAAGAGGAGAGGAGGAGACAGGAGGAGGAGAGAGGAGAGGGGGAGGAGAGAGGAGAGGGGGAGAGGAGAGGAGGAGAGATGAGAGGGGGAGAGGGGGAGAGGAGAGGAGGAGAGAGGAGAGGGGGAGAGAGGAAGAGTATGAGCATGAAGAGAGGACAGAGAGATGGAGAGAGGAGGAGGAAGAGGAAAAGAAAGAAAGAGGTAGAATAGTGGAGAAGAATAGAGAGAGAGGGAAAGGAGATTAGGGAGTGGTGGAGAAAAGGGGGAGAAGAGAAGAGAGGTGGAGCGGGAGGAGACAGATGGGTAGAGTAGAGGAGTATGGGAGGAAGAGGGGGAGGAGAGGAGGAGAGAGGTGGAGCGGGAGGAGACAGATGGGTAGAGTAGAGGAGTATGGGAGGAAGAGGGGGAGGAGAGGAGGAGAGAGGTGGAGCGGGAGGAGACAGATGGGTAGAGTAGAGGAGTATGGGAGGAAGAGGGGGAGGAGAGGAGGAGAGAGGTGGAGCGGGAGGAGACAGATGGGTAGAGTAGAGGAGTATGGGAGGAAGAGGGATGAGACAGATGGGTAGAGTAGAGGAGTATGGGAGGAAGAGGGAGGAGACAGATGGGTAGAGTAGAGGAGTATGGGAGGAAGAGGGAGGAGACAGATGGGTAGAGTAGAGGAGTATGGGAGGAAGAGGGAGGAGACAGATGGGTAGAGTAGAGGAGTATGGGAGGAAGAGGGGGAGGAGAGGAGGAGAGAGGTGGAGCGGGAGGAGACAGATGGGTAGAGTAGAGGAGTATGGGAGGAAGAGGGAGGAGACAGATGGGTAGAGTAGAGGAGTATGGGAGGAAGAGGGAGGAGTATGGGAGGAAGAGGGGGAGGAGAGGAGGAGAGAGGTGGAGCGGGAGGAGACAGATGGGTAGAGTAGAGGAGTATGGGAGGAAGAGGGAGGAGGAGGGAGGAGAGGGGGAGGAGAGGAGGAGAGAGGTGGAGCGGGAGGAGACAGATGGGTAGAGTAGAGGAGTATGGGAGGAAGAGGGAGGAGGAGAGAGGAGAGGGGGAGGAGAGGAGGAGAGAGGTGGAGCGGGAGGAGACAGATGGGTAGAGTAGAGGAGTATGGGAGGAAGAGGGAGGAGGAGAGGAGAAAGGAGAGGGAGGAGAGGAGAGGAAATGAAGCATGGAAAAAAAAGTATGGGGGAGGAGTGAAGTAATAGGATGGAGAGTCAAGAGAGAGAGAGAGAGAGAGAGAGAGAGAGAGAGAGAGAGAGAGAGAGAGGAGATGGGTAGAAGAAAGCGCAAGTCAGCAGAGGACTCTGGCAAGAGGCCATGATGGAGGTGCAGCCACAACATGCCAAAGCCATTCATCACAACGCTACTCAATGATAAAGCTTTAGCTCATGCATCCACACCCAGGAAGCCATTAGCTCTCACACACACACACACACACACACACACAGATACATACTCATGCTGTCCATGAATCCAGCCTGCAAATCGCCCATGACGATGGAATCCCGCACGTTGTCTTCATAGTAACCACGGTTCTCAGAGCGCTTCCTCATAATCACCTCTCCGGCAGGGACTCCGCCTTTTGAGATAACCTGCCGTGACATCGAGCCCCCTGAAAAAGGAAAGAATAATCACATCAGATAACAGACCCTCTTATCTATCTCAGTTTCATTTCCACTATCCTCCACCCAACTGATCCACTGATCCATAGACATAAGGAGGAACAGAGGAAGATCTTTGGAGCTACGTGACTCACCAACTTGTGGCAATCTGTCCTCACACCACAAAAACTGCTTATGTAATAAAATGTAGCCAAGTGCAATTAATCTTATATCAAGATCAAAAAATGTAGTTGGTATTGTTTTCCGTATAAAGAGACTAACCTAGGACTTTCTCGTAAATTCATTTGACTAAATTTAAGAAGAGTTTGACTTATTTTAAGACATCTCATCCTGAAAACAAGCAAATTTGTCCTTAAAAAAAAGCAAATTTGGCTGCCAGTACGTTAAGCAAATTTGTCTAAAGACTCCTTAAAATAAGTCAGTCTTCTTAAATAAAGTCAAAATTATCTTTTGAGAGAACGCTAGGTAAGTCTCTTCATACTAAAAACAATACCAAATCGATTTTTTGATCTTGATCTAACTTGGTTAGATTTTATGTTTTGCAGTGCAAACTCTATGGAAGGTACATGGAATAAACCCATATGGATTAGACCATAGCTATACACTAAGGTCTCCTTTGTAGTGTAGCTTGAATGTTAGTACCCACTTGTAAGTTGCTTTGGATAAAAGTGTCAGCTAAATTAATAAATGTACAACCTAGTCATAGACTGAAAGATATTTCTAATGCAAATGTCCATTGAAGTTCTATGAGTCCAGGACTAGGCTCAATCAGTTTACAGGAATCCAGCCCTACCTTGGCCTGACACGTAGGTGGTGGTGGACTCCATGGTCATGCTGCTGGCAGAGTTTCCGTGTTTGAAGTTGGCGTGGGGGAGGTTCGACAGCTGGTTGTAGCTGGACGACGCAGAGCTGATGTTGCGTGATAGGGAGCCAGTGAGAGAGCCGGAACCGCCGGGGTAGAGGAAACTCTGGTCCCACTTGCCATTCACCGTATGGTCTGTATGGGCAAGATTCAAATGATAGTCAGCGATGGCTTAGCTATAAAAAAAGACAAAAAGTCAAAACCCAATTATAACGATCCAGTGAATACAAGCTACTCAGGACCACAAAACAAAAACTTCAACAGATCACCCTGCCAAAGCTTCACTGAAGCTTGACTCCTGTGCAGAAGCAGCAGCCGCTATGGTAGCACTGGGATTAGCATTAGCGGTATGACTGTGCAGACCAGCTGTTATAGAGCTGGGATTAAGCACAGGACTAGCTCTAGGACTAGCGGTAGCTTTAGTGCATAAGTAACATTAAAGGCTACACGCTACCACAGAACTATCTCTAGGACTAGCGGTAGCTTTAGTGCATAAGTAACATTAAAGGCTACACGCTACCACAGAACTATCTCTAGAACTAGCGGTAGCTTTAGTACATGAGTAAGGTTAAAGGCTACACGCTACCTCCAGGCTAGTGCTGTCTGGTGAGAGATCAGTAGGGAAAGTTCACTGCCATTATCTGATGCTAGCACAAGCCAGATCTCCTATGTGTGACATCATACCAACTGTTTGAGGTAACCCCTAACCCCCCCCCCACACACACACACACACACACACACATAATTGTCATATTCAATAGTAAGTGTGTAGCAAGTTTGCACCTACGGATATGCCCGACATTTCAGCAAAAAAATAGAAAAAAAAAATCGACAAATAATTTCCAGAAACTCCCCAACGTACTGATATCACCCAAAGCCTCTACCAAGCTCCATCCACTGCAGCGTAAGAGAGAGAGATCAAGAATATGGGGGAAAGGAGGCAGAGAGGAAAGCACAGTAGAGACAGGAGATGGGAGACATGTCTGCCAGCACCCCAAAACAGGAAGCAGGAAAAACCCCGCACTGCTGCGGCTGGCGACAGGTTGGTACGTGCGTTGGCACCGTGTGTTGGTTGGCATGGCACGGCACGGTTGGTTGGCATGCGGCCTGCGGTTGTATTGATGGCGATGGTCTTCACCTTGGCGGCGGGGGGTCTTGGCAGCGGGAGGGCGAGAGGGTGCCTCATCACCACTGGCCTCGTCTGTGGTGCTCACGCTGTGCGGGATGACGTCGGCGGGGAACCTCCAGGAGATCTTACGCAGGTCCAGACCATCGCCCACCAGCTGGACATGCTTCCAATGCTTGCCTGGGGTCATTCCGAGTGGCGAAAGGGGGCGGGGGGGTCCCAGTGGGGAGGGGCAGGTGAGGGAGTCAGCAAGCATGTGAGAAAGGGAAGGGAAGGGATGTAGCCAGTGTTAGCAGGAGGCTGATGAAGAAGAGGAAGAGGAATCAGGAGCCGGGGAAGAGCAGAGCAGAAGGCAAAAGCTGGCTAGTGATGACGTTTAAGGGACACCAGGCAAGCCTGATGCTTTTTCTCTACCAAACTCCCCCTCGCCAGGCAAGCCTGATGCTTTTTCTCTACCAAACTCCCCCTCGCCAGGCAAGCCTGATGCTTTTTCTCTACGAAACTCCCCCTCGCTCGGTCTGAAGCTCTTTTCCTTTTCTTTGCATCTTCCGTCAAGGATTTCCGCTGCTTCTGCCATTATACACACGTTTGCAACAATCGCGTTTCGTTAGCCTGCCTCTGTGCTGTGGATGCAGGATGTAAACTGATCCTGCTTCTGTCGGCGGTTACCTATACACTGAACTTGCAAGCGGGATATTCTTCCTACAGGCAGTAGGGGCGGGCGAGAGAGTCTTCATTCGCCCTGTAATGAGTCATTTAACCATATACCGACTTGCGTAATTAATACGAAAACGTTGCCTGGTGTCCCTTTAAGTTAGAAGGTCCTGACTCAGGGACGATACGGAGCCGGGATCCTGTTGGCCAGGCCCACCGTTTGGGGGACTGTCCTTGCAACTGGTTGGTGCTTTTTGACCACAGAAAGCAATCATGAACAAGTCATTAGAACGCCAAGATGTGATAGCCTCTAAGTAGGGTCTCGTGATTTCTTGACTTCAATTCTCTTAATTATCATCACCAGAGGATGTTACTCTGACCACACAACCTCAAATCAGCAAAGTCAACATCATTCAAACAGGTGTAGGGAAAACTGACATGTACAATGGGCACATGAGAATGATACTCTCACAAGACCACCTCAGAAACTGACAGAGTCAACACCATTCAAACAGATTTGGAAAGTGCCATGTTAAAAGGGGCCGAAGCTGGATGACAGAGAGCTTTGGCAGTGGTCCAGTCACCTTGCTGAGTGGGAATAAATCCTTAAAGAGAGATATTCAGCTGGATGAAAAGGCCTTGGGCGTCGGCGTTGATTAATGATGTTGGCACATATTATCTGAGAGCTGCAGTGAACTGCTTACACATCACAATCCTCACTCACCTCCTCTCTCAGCTAGGGGTGAGAGCCTAGGCAGCAGAGGCAACTACTGTGGAGAGTTCTGCATCTTTACACCTATGATTTGCTCACAGGCTGTGAAACTCTCTTTGAGAAAAAATAGCATGTTTTCACTGTAGTAATACGACCTCACTGAGCAATCTCATTTTTAGATTTTTGGATCTAATTTTGGAAAGTTTTTGTAATTGTTAGCTCTAGCTATATATGATAAGCTATAGGACTATATTCAGCCGTATTCTACTGTATTCTAAACCACATGTCCTGACTGCCCTTTGTAAAAACTTCTGATTCATATTTATATTGTAAAGTGATAGCTTTTTACTGATTTTGCTGAGGTAAACTGGCTGATATATTTATCAGCCTGTATATGTTTGGTGTTTGGTGTGCTTTTCAGTATGGAGTATTTATGGCAGTGGCAGTAAAATATGATCAGGCAGAAGAGAAGAAATAACAAAGAGAGAAGCCAAAAATCAAAGTCCCATCAACTCAAGATGATTTTGAAGCTTGAAGGCCCAGGCACAAGTGTACATGCATGCATTATCTTTCTTCATAAGGGAGACTATTACACTGTATATTCATATTTTTTTGTATCATGGTAATTGATGATAAACTTGTATATTCGCTGCATAAACTGAAAAACAAAACACAGACCTATAACTTTGCCTCACAATAAACCAGCCTTCCAATTCACAATAAACAGCATCCAATTCAAGAAAACTGTAGATATTGTAGTATCAAGCTGAGACGGGACAGAACATCCTAAACCTGAAATAATGATTTGAATCAGACGCAACCTGCAATGTTCTGCTGTTTTTTTGTTGAACCATTCCCTCTTTGACAAGCCATCAAAAACTAAAAACCACACGGCCTCTCCCAAAGGCAGAAATCCTCCGTGTACAGCACTAACAGTTCCTGACCCTCGGGACTCTCCTCAACGCACAGTTGACCTTTCAGTTTTCACATTCCATAGAGCTGTGTACTGAGGCAGTCTCAGCAAAATCAGAGAGCTGGGTGGGGACTGTTTGTCCCTGCTGACTACCCATACTTTCAAGATAGGAGAATATATTGTCAAGTCAGATAAGATTCATCAGGGTAAGTCCAGTTAAACCATTAGGCGGACCGTGATCACATTGACCAGCGGCAAGCGGCAGGTTTCGTATTGGTCTCTATGGTTCGGCAGCGTAACTGTTTTTGATGGATGGATAGATAGATAGATAGATAGATAGATAGATAGATAGAGATAAATAGATCATAAATCATAGATAGTTAGATAGATAGAGATAAATAGACCATAGAAAGATAGATATATAGACTATTTTCTTGTGACCAAGCTTACTTTCACTTGAACTGAGTAAGGAGTAAGGCAGGGATCACACTGGCCAGCGGCAAGCGTACCGCAACGCTCAGACCATAATAAGTTCTATCTCGTTCCTATGGTAACACAAACGGTTTGCTTTAACTGTATGACCACACTACGGCATGTATGTGAGCAGACTGCTGAAACTGAAAGACTTTATGTACTGCCCATCTAGACTGCTTGATGTACTGCCCATCTAGACTGCTTGGTGTACTGCCCATCTAGACTGCTTGGTGTACTGTCCATGTATGGTCAGACTGCTTGATGTACTGCCCATGTATGGTCAGACTGCTTGATGTACTGCCCATGTATTGTCAGACTACTTGGTGTACTGGAACTTACCGTCTCCGACCACACTGGGGCTCTTGGAGCTGCTAGGGGTCCGCAGCACCTCGTTACTGTACATCAGGTAGCTGTCATACTCGTCACCCGCCTCTGCGTCCACGATGGGGATGTCAGGGATGATGGGAACTAGTCGGGGAGAGAGGGGGAGAGAGAGAGGGAGAGAGAGAGAGGGAGAGAGAAAGGGAGAGAGAGAGAAAGAGAGAGAGAGAGAGGGAGAGAGAAAGGGAGAGAGAGAAGGAGAGAGAGAGAGAGGGAGAGAGAAAGAAAGGGAGAGAGAGAAGGAGAGAGAGAGAGAGGGAGAGAGAAAGGGAGAGAGAGAGAGAGAGAGAGAGAGAGAGAGAGAGAGAGGGAGAGAGAAGGAGAGAGAAAGGGAGAGAGAGAGAAGGAGAGAGAGAGAGAGAGGGAGAGAGAAAGGGAAAGAGAGAGAGAGAGGGAGAGAGAAAGGGAGAGAGAGGGAGAGAGAAGGAGAGAGAAAGGGAGAGAGAGAGAAGGAGAGAGAGAGAGAGAGGGAGAGAGAAAGGGAAAGAGAGAGAGAGGGAGAGAGAAAGGGAGAGAGAGGGAGAGAAAAAGGGAGAGAGAGGGGTGAGTTATTTTCATGTTATGATTTTTTTCTCTATTTCTGTATTGTACTGTATGTGCTTTGGCAACACAGTTTCTGTTTGAATGGCCATGCAAATAAAGTCTATAGAATTGAATCAAATTGAATTGAGAGAGAGAACAAGAGAGATGAAGGATCAATTGCAAGATATTATACATTTAACTTTTTCCTGAAAGGAGCTTGAGCTTTTGCATAAAGTGCACATTCAACTTTGAATTTCATCCCTCTAATTGTAAAATGTGCTGTAGCAGTGAACAACAGCTCTTTTTCTGGTACTCACTAGACATGGGTCTGCTGGGCTGCGATGCCAGGTTGATGGTGGCGTCACGGAACGGTCCCCAACCAATGCTGTTCTTGGCCCGCACCTTGTAGAGGTACGTCTGGTGGGGCTGCAGGTTCTCGATCAGCAACATGCGTTTCTTTGCGTTGTCAATTTTCACCTTCTTGTCCGTGCCTATGGGCTCTGCATAGAGCAGGGAGGAGAGCAAGCCTGTGTCAAGACCCGAGTCTAGTGCTATCACAGCCAGCGATGCCAAGCCAAGTGCCCTAGGTAATACTTACTGCTGAAACTTGGCAGCGCCACACTGGTAGAATAGAAGCGTTAAATAACTCTTTACTCTTTTTGTACGGTGTTTATAAGACTGACAGCATGTATTATCAAAACAAGATCCTTGTCCTTTCTGTGATTATGAAGAATGATGATCAAGACTATCAAGACTTTTATTTAGATCTCAATCTGAATATATATAATATATATATATATATATATATATAATATATATATATATATCATTTTTGTTGTAATAAATAGGAATGACCATGCCGCCATTGACTTCATTAAAACAGATACCTGACTATTCCCTTCAAAGGGCACTATAACTGCTAGCTAATAAGTGATCAGTAAACCTACAGATCTATGGGATCCCATATAGTGGACGTATAGACGTATAGCCATAGTGAGAGGGGCCTTACTGCTGTCCTCGTCGATGGGCGTGTAGATGACCTCGTAGTCTGTGATGATGCCGTTGGGCTCCGCAGGCTCCGCCCAGCTCACTTGAGTGACCGTGGGGCTGAGGACGTTGAAGGCCAGGCGACCCGGCTCACTGGGCACTGGACGAGAGAACGGGCCGGCGCCCGAGCAGAACATGAGGACGAGGAGAGACGAGAAGAGACAGAGAGGAACGGGGGGAAGGTAGAGAGAGAGAGATAGATAGATAGAGAAAGGGAGAGGGAGAGAGAATGTAAGAGGAAGGGAGCAAGAGTCGCCAGAGTCAGATCAGAGGAGGAGGAGAGATGAGAAGATCCAGAGAGGAAGAGAGAGAGGGAAAGAGAGGGAGGGAGAGAGAGAGGGGGGAGAGGGGGAGAGAGAGTGAAAGAGAGAGGGAGAGAGAGAGAGTGAGTATAAGAGGGAGGAAGTTTGCATACTAAAACTGACCCCACAGAGGACACATGTGCAGACTCTATTCTCAAGGACTCTATTCTCTGAGGGAATAAGAGAACTCTATATGCACTGGGAGTCTTCTCTCCTAATGCTAAACTTCCTTTTGCTGCAGTGGCTCTAAGTAGGTCATACTTACAGTACACTTCATATTAGGAGTACAACATGTTTACCCAAGGACAGGTATACAGCTTGTACTCTACTTGATATAGCCACAGCCTCTATATTAGAAAAGAATGAATCATTGTTTTTAAATACACCAGAAAACTTTTTTCTAAAGCATGTTTCAAGATCAAGAATTGAGAATAAGTCGTCCTTAAAGCGTTACTTTGTTTTGACAGAGAGAATCCTTCCCGTTTACCGGTACTTCTCTCTCTCGAAAATTGACTTTGGAAAGAGAGGCCTATCAATGCACTACTCTTTCTCCCCAGACTCCTGAGCATGCCCAGTGGCTCTTTGACTCCTGAGCATGCTCAGTGGCTCTTTGACTCCTGAGCATGCCCAGTGGCTCTTTGACTCCTGAGCATGCCCAGTAGCTCTTTGACTCCTGAGCATGCCCAGTGGCTCTTTGACTCCTGAGCATGCCCAGTGGCTCTTTGACTCCTGAGCATGCTTAATGCCTCACCATCCTCCAGGGTCTGACAGGGCACCATGTCGCTGTAGCCTCCCTCTCCCATGGCGTTGTAGCTGCGCACCCGCATCTCATAGTCGCAGTACGGGTACAGGTTGGTCAGCTCAGCCTGGGGCGACTTCACATCGGTCACCTGACCGTCCTCTTCCGGGTCTCCGTAGATCCAGTGTTTCACCTGAGAGAGGATGGAGTTGAATTCTGAATGAAGTTATTTCAGTATTTTATTTTCACCTAAAGAAAGGTTTCCTGACAGAACACACACACACACACACACACACACACACACACACACACACACACACACACACACACACACACACACACACACACACACACACACACACGCACAGAGAGAGATCAGACACAGGTCCGGTCAAGATGAGCGCTGAGCTGCATGTGTGAGGTGGTGCTGGACTCGCCTTGTAGCCGAGGGCCCCAGGCACTGGGTTCCAATTGAGGCGGATGTTCCGGGGGCCGGTGGCGTTGGCCTTGATGTTGGTGGGCACTCCTCCTGGAGATGTCTGCTGGTTTATGAAGCCCATATTCTGCAGCGGAATCATGTCCTGGGTCTTCATATCGCCACCTGGCACACACACACACACACACACACACACACACACACACACACACACACACATTACAACATGGGTGAGGATAATCAAGCCACACTTCACAAATCAATACTGATGATCCAGTTTTACACACACATTACAACTTAACATGGACAGATCAGATATGCCTTGTGTTACGGCCCTGCTGGTCATTCCCAGTACCACCTCTTCTCTAACGCCTGTTGGGGCTCTGCCCCCTTGGGTCTGTGCTGCCTTATCAATCTGCAGATCATGGAGTGCCCATGGAGTGTGCGCATTGGTGCTGGGAGTAATGGGTGGTCCTATAAAGAAGACCTCATGGGTAATGGACGCCCTCCACTCTCTGCTCTCTGCTCTCATGCTCTGGCCTGGTTCCTGGTCACTCCGTGGCTGCTCCGCTGGGGAGAGCCTCAGCCCATCGCTCCTCACACCGACGTCACGTTTTACACTTTTGTTTGATCACCCCTAGACATACTTTGCATTACATTATCCTTTTTCATACACTATACTGACTTTATCTTTTAATGTTAAAATAAATGTATATTATTGAACATATCGCTACAGTGTGGTCTCCCATTCAATGTCACAGCTACTTTGAGCCAGGTGGTTGTCACATGTGGGCGACTCGTCCGGTTTAACGCCGATTTCGAAAATTTGATTATAAGTATAAGTATATATACTTTTTTGATCCCGTGAGGGAAATTCAGTCTCTGCATTTAACCCAATCAGTGAATTAGTGAAACACAAACAGCACACAGTGAACACACAGTGAGGTGAAGCACACACTAATCCCGGCGCAGTGAGCTGCCTGCTTCAACAGCGGTGCTCGGGGAGCAGTGAGGGGTTAGATGCCTTGCTCAAGGGCACTTCAGCCGTGGCCCACTGGTCGGGGCTCGAACCGGCAACCCTCCGGTTACAAGTCCAGAGTGCTAACCAGTGGGCCACGGCTGCCCCTAATTTAGGAGTTTCGTCCGATATCGAATAAATGTATATTATTGAAGATATCGCTACAGTGTGGTCTCCCATTCAATGTCACAGCTACTTTGAGCCAGGTGGTTGTGACACTTGGTTCTGAAGGGGGCAGCCATATCTTACAACACTGATGTCTGTTGGTGGGTCTCTGTAGATGTGTATCTGTATATCGGGGCATGCGTGTGTGTGTGTGTGTGTATGAGTGTGTGTGTGCATGTGCGTATGTTACCATCCCCTCACCAGGGTCAGTGACGTTGTCCAGTGTGGTCTTCCTATCTCCAACGAGCATCTGTGTGTGCATATGTGTGTGTATGTATGTGTGTGTGTGTGTGTGTGTCCATCCCCTCACCAGGGTCAGTGACGTTGACCAGTGTGGTCTTCCTCTCTCCAACGAGCATCTGTGTACGTACTGTATGTATATATGTATACGTGCATATGTGTGTGTGTGTGTGTGTGTGTGTGTGTGTATGTGTGTGTGTGTCCATCCCCTCACCAGGGTCAGTGACGTTGACCAGTGTGGTCTTCCTCTCTCCAACGAGCATCTGTGTACGTACTGTATGTATATATGTATACGTGCATATGTGTGTGTATGTGTGTGTGTGTGTGTGTGTGTGTGTGTGTGTGTGTGTCCATCCCCTCACCAGGGTCAGTGACGTTGACCAGTGTGGTCTTCCTATCTCCAACGAGCATCTGTGTACGTACTGTATGTATATATGTATACGTGCATATGTGTGTGTATGTGTGTGTGTGTGTGTGTGTGTGTGTGTGTGTGTGTGTGTGTATCCATCCCCTCACCAGGGTCAGTGACGTTGACCAGTGTGGTCTTCCTATCTCCAACGAGCATCTGTGTACGTACTGTATGTATATATGTATACGTGCATATGTGTGTGTGTGTGTGTGTGTGTGTGTGTGTGTGTGTGTGTGTGTGTGTGTGTGTGTGTGTGTCCATCCCCTCACCAGGGTCAGTGACGTTGACCGGTGTGGTCTTCCTATCTCCAACGAGCATCTGTGTGTGCATATGTGTGTGTATGTATGTGTGTGTGTGTGTGTGTGTGTGTGTGTGTGTCCATCCCCTCACCAGGGTCAGTGACGTTGACCAGTGTGGTCTTCCTCTCTCCCACGGCGGCGTTGGGGCCCGGCTCAAACAGCTCCAGCTGGAAGGTCTCAGGGTTGATGGGCCCTGGATGGGAGCGTGCGTCGATCACAACGTTCTTCTCGCTCTCGCCTGGGCCAAACTTCAGCGGGCCGGACACCTCAAAGCGAGACGCCTTTCGGGTCCGCCAGTGCACGGTGGCCGGGCCCTCCAGGTTCCGGGTCCGGACCACGGGAATGTTGTAGACAGGGTCAGAGGTCGTGAAGGTCTGGGTGCCCTTTTTAAACATCATCACACTGGGCTCTGAGAGACGACAAAAAATACGGAGGAGAACTTTACTTCCTAAAAGCGAACACCACTTTATCACAGGATCCAACGCTGCCACGAGATCTGAGAACTTTACTTCCTAAAAGCGAACACCACTTTATCACAGGATCCAACGCTGCCACGAGATCTGAGAACTTTACTTCCTAAAAGCGAACACCACTTTATCACAGGATCCAACGCTGCCACGAGATCTGAGAACTTTACTTCCTAAAAGCGAACACCACTTTATCACAGGATCCAACGCTGCCACGAGATCTGAGAACTTTACTTCCTAAAAGCGAACACCACTTTATCACAGGATCCAACGCTGCCACGAGATCTGAGAACTTTACTTCCTAAAAGCGAACACCACTTTATCACAGGATCCAACGCTGCCACGAGATCTGAGAACTTTACTTCCTAAAAGCGAAGCGAACACCACTTTATCACAGGATCCAACGCTGCCACGAGATCTGAGAACTTTACTTCCTAAAAGCGAACACCACTTTATCACAGGATCCAACGCTGCCACGAGATCTGAGAACTTTACTTCCTAAAAGCGAACACCACTTTATCACAGGATCCAACGCTGCCACGAGATCTGAGAACTTTACTTCCTAAAAGCGAACACCACTTTATCACAGGATCCAACGCTGCCACGAGATCTGAGAACTTTACTTCCTAAAAGCGAAGCGAACACCACTTTATCACAGGATCCAACGCTGCCACGAGATCTGAGAACTTTACTTCCTAAAAGCGAACACCACTTTATCACAGGATCCAACGCTGCCACGAGATCTGAGAACTTTACTTCCTAAAAGCGAACACCACTTTATCACAGGATCCAACGCTGCCACGAGATCTGAGAACTTTACTTCCTAAAAGCGAACACCACTTTATCACAGGATCCAACGCTGCCACGAGATCTGAGAACTTTACTTCCTAAAAGCGAACACCACTTTATCACAGGATCCAACGCTGCCACGAGATCTGAGAACTTTACTTCCTAAAAGCGAACACCACTTTATCACAGGATCCAACGCTGCCACGAGATCTGAGAACTTTACTTCCTAAAAGCGAACACCACTTTATCACAGGATCCAACGCTGCCACGAGATCTGAGAACTTTACTTCCTAAAAGCGAACACCACTTTATCACAGGATCCAACGCTGCCACGAGATCTGAGAACTTTACTTCCTAAAAGCGAACACCACTTTATCACAGGATCCAACGCTGCCACGAGATCTGAGAACTTTACTTCCTAAAAGCGAACACCACTTTATCACAGGATCCAACGCTGCCACGAGATCTGAGAACTTTACTTCCTAAAAGCGAACACCACTTTATCACAGGATCCAACGCTGCCACGAGATCTGAGAACTTTACTTCCTAAAAGCGAACACCACTTTATCACAGGATCCAACGCTGCCACGAGATCTGAGAACTTTACTTCCTAAAAGCGAACACCACTTTATCACAGGATCCAACGCTGCCACGAGATCTGAGAACTTTACTTCCTAAAAGCGAACACCACTTTATCACAGGATCCAACGCTGCCACGAGATCTGAGAACTTTACTTCCTAAAAGCGAACACCACTTTATCACAGGATCCAACGCTGCCACGAGATCTGAGAACTTTACTTCCTAAAAGCGAACACCACTTTATCACAGGATCCAACGCTGCCACGAGATCTGAGAACTTTACTTCCTAAAAGCGAACACCACTTTATCACAGGATCCAACGCTGCCACGAGATCTGAGAACTTTACTTCCTAAAAGCGAACACCACTTTATCACAGGATCCAACGCTGCCACGAGATCTGTCTGTGTCAGTGATGATGTGCCTACCAGGCTTGTCTGTGTCAGTGATGATGTGCCTACTGGGCTTGTCTGTGTCAGTGATGATGTGCCTACCGGGCTTGTCTGCGATGGTGATGGTGGTGCGTGGGTAGCGGCCCAGCTTGGCTCCCTGGCGCGGGTTGCTCAGGTCCATGACAAACTGTTTGACCTGCCGGTCATCCAGCAGACCGTCGGCCTCGCCCAGTTCCAGCAGCTTCACAGGAACCATTTTCTGAGTCTCGCCCGGCTGATAAGTCAGATCGCCCTCCACGGCCATATAGTCCTGAGGAAACAGCAGATATTATCATCACACGTAGTCCTGACAACTCAACACATTATCTTTTAACAGTTTCTAGTGAGAGAAAGTAGAATAGAACATTATGTCCAATATTCCAATATGTGGTTTAATGTTTTCTCATTTTGTCATTTCTCATTAGTGGTCACTTTGAGTATGATTCTGTGTGTGGCTGTATTCAGAGATAAGCGGGAATATTATGACTACTTTAGCTACAGTATCTGCTCCGGATTGCCAGGTTGCTACTAATCAGAGTCTGATTCAGTGTAGTCCATGTGAGATGGGAT
>NW_027468774.1:4010144-4012644 GCF_046254945.1 Alosa pseudoharengus
AAACTCGTTTTAATTGTATGCCGAACTTATGCTAACCGTTTGCTAGCTTGTAAACAAATCCATGTGCTTTATCGTTACCTTTTTCCACAGTTTGAAATAGCATTATGCACAATTTCTCCAGCAGAGGGGGAAATCCTGCCAAGTTTCCCTTTAATTGGGAGTGCATAAAGCAAATATGCAGACTCATAAAGGTTAATGAAATGCCTTTGGCTGAGGAGGTGCCTTGACTACACCTACAGGCCTGGTTCTATGGTGAGGTACTTACACAGTTCAGGTAATGGCAGCGGTGGCCTCTCTCTGACACCTTTACTATAAAGCATCTGCGTGGTGTGATGCAACTTCCACTTTCAATGCTGCTCACTTGGACATAAATCACTCTGAACATTTCATATTACACTAATACAGGGTTGGTTCTCCCTATACACACACTACGCAAGTTGCATAGGGCCCCGCAAGTTAATGAAGGCCCCCTCCCCCGTCTCCCCTTGGGTCAAACTAGTGACAAACAGGTATACAGTTATTGTGACAGTGTCTCATACATTACAGTTTTTTTCAATTACTTACACACTACATTTTTGCTTGTCACACAATTCTCTAAACATGTCTTTCAAACACCATAACCTCACATCAAATCTGCAAAATCATACACTAATTCTCAGTGTTTGACTCAGTTTTCAATTTCCTAACACACATTTTGCAAAACAGCACACACAATTCTCCATCTAACACACAGAAATCTAACAGGAAGTAACACCATCCGATCATTGACTTAGTATAGGCCTATGAATAGATATACTCTAGACCCTTTCAATCTGATCCTAGATTTACGAATGAAATGTTCAGAACCAATGCAGATTCTTTGAAATGAAATGTCTGCACAATATGCAAGACTCTGCAAGAGCACGAGCCTTGGAGCCATCTGATATCCTCTTTCTAATGGCATGCCCCAACAGAGGAGTTCCTCTTCATAATGTCACGCCCAAACAGGTGCTGAAGGGAGTCTGACTGTGCTTCTCTGGCCTGACGTACATTACAGACGCAGAACTCACACAAATCCAATTAAACACTGAAGAGAAAATGAGATGGACAATGTTCGACGTGATGTACGACCAAGATTGAACTGACATTATAATAAAGCCGATTTCTAAGTGTCCTAACCTTTAGTGATTAGTGATAGCCTCTCCAAATTCTAAGTATCCACCCATCCCAGAAACTGCCTGTTCAGTGTGTTGAAGTCAGGCAAGCGCTTCTGCAGTTTGATGGCCAAAACTGAGAAACTAAGAAAAAACAATTTCCCTCAGGCCATTAGACTCCTCAACATGGACATGCCAACTCTAATGAATACCATGGACTATCCCATTTTAATAACATTATTTATTATTATAATAATAATAATAATAATAATAATGCCCCTTTATTATTTTATTGAATTATTTATTATTAACTTCTGCTTTTAATCTTATCTGTTTTACTTAGATTCTTTCTATTTTACACAGTCAGGAAGCTTACATTTCACTGCTTGTTATGTACATGTGATAAATAAATCTCTCTGAGCTGAACTCTGAACTCTCTGGCTGGTATCTGAATGCAAAAGCAGGTGGGGAGGTGTCAGTGGTGTGGGGTGGATCTGTGGAGTTTTGTTCATCAGACCCAACCCTGAGAGAAACCTGAGCCAACTGACCCTTCACACATGAACCCTCCCTCCACCTCTCTCTGTCCCTCTCCCTCCACCTCTCTCTCTCTCCCTCTCTCTCCCTCCACCTCTCTCTCTCCCTCTCTCTTTCTCTGTCCCTCTCTCTCCCTCTTTTTCTGGCAGTAGTGTGCTCTCCTTCATCTCCAAAACCCCCTATAGAAATCCCACCACCTGTAACACTCCTCACACATGAACTCTCTCTCTCTCTCCTCCCCCACTAACTGACTGACTGACCTCTCACATATGTCAGACATCTGCATGTTTTTCTTACCCCTGTAGAAATGTTCTCCCTTCATCTCTTTCTTCTATCCCTCTTTTTCTTCCTCCAAACATTTCTGATCTCCTCCCACATTCTCTTCCTCTTTCTCTTGTGTGAACATCAAATGATTTCACCCTCTATATATCTCTCTCTCTCTCTCTCTCTCTCTCTCTCTCTCTCTGGCAGCAGCGGTGGCCTTGTAACCTCTCCTGGAGTCCGTCTTATATGAAGAGCAGATGTTCCCATCAGGGAATCAACATTCAACCAGCCTTTACAGTCAGTGTCCATCCTAGTTAGAGTCCATCCCAGTCAGTGTCCATCCCAGTTAGAGTCCATTGCAGTGTGTGACAACAGAGTAGACGATGTACACTTCTTGAATTTCCCCTCGGGGATCAATAAAGTATCTATCTATCTATCTATCTATCTATCTATCTATCTATCTACTCTCAGATATCAGCTGATCATCAATACAGTCTGGATGGTATTATACTAAAAGTCCAATTAAAACACATAATATTACTTCCAATGTCTTAAAATCCTAATGTGAT
>NW_027468774.1:4020144-4085144 GCF_046254945.1 Alosa pseudoharengus
TGTGGTGTGTACAGTTCCAGTGAGTTCACACTCAGAAGATGAATCCCTTAGCAACACAGCCCCTGGCAACGGCATTGACAACCATGCTGCCCAACGGAATGCCTGGTACACAATGGGTAGGCACAGTGAGTCAGAGCACCGCAGACTACTTCCCTCCACAATGCCACCGCCAGGCTGACAAAATGACTCATAAAACTTAAACGTTTTCTTTTTTTTCATCCAAGCCAAAATTGAACTCTTTCTCATGGGACCTGTAAAAGAGGTAGACCTAAACTATAAGGAACACCAGGAAATTGTGGACCACAACCGCGCACACACACACACACACACTTACAGAGTTATTGCAAGTAGGCTACATTCGTTTCAGGGGGGCATTGGAACTTGGGAGGTGCCAAAAGAACTATGTTCTGGGTGTCTCACACAATTGTCAAGCTTTTGTGTCATAAGCAGGTGTTTGCCAGAGCCATGTCCTGCATCATAATATTCCCACCAAATGAAAAATGTAACACCTAGCCAACTGACAAGTAAAACGATGGAAACAGCAAGCGTCAGTGTTGTTATATAAACAATGTATTTGAGCTTTCCGTCAGGCAGACATAGGCACGTGCAACCGTCCGCTCAGATAGTAGCCTACTGCTGGTTATAGCAGTATAAGTAGCCTATATTTAGTAAAATATTAATACTATCTGAGCATCTTAATACTAAATACTATCACAACAGCATTAAAAACACCTTACTTTGTCGATGACAGATCACTTCTACGAAACGACTTTTTAAGAAAATGTGAGAAGAAAACAGTTGAAAGCGGAGACTCACGTTCCAATCACAGAAAGGAGTGGTGGGAACAGCAAGTGACAAGCACTCTTCTCGCACTAGCTTCTGAATTTACATGACAATAGTTTGACTTTCTGAATTGTTTTTTATTCAGTTTATTTCAGGGTCCTGTGAACAGACTGCAGCAAATGAACCGATGACAAACCGTATGTTTACAATGCAATAAAGTTCAGCAGCACAATAATTATTTTGTGCTTTTTGATAAAATAAATAACAGGATGGGTGTTACTAAAATATGACTCCAGTTTCAAGCTGTCAAAAGATGATAAAACTTTTAACAAAGGCAACTGAAGTTTGGCCAATTGCAGATCGGGTATGGCGCAACGTCGTTGAGGCCTGCCTTGGAACACTGGGCGTGTCCGGTGACTCACCTGTGCAAAACACGTTAGATGAACGGTTGGAGAAGTGTTCTTGATCGTGCCAGGCCTTGCCAATAACAGCACAGAACACTGGCCGCCGGCTATGGTTAACTTTTTTCCTGAGATGGATTGCCACTAGCCTAGAAATCTAGACGCATCTGGCTCGTCAGGCTAGATTGCAACAGCCTGTTTACATGACATTACTCTAGTGCCATGTGTCAAAATCAAGCCAAACATCCCCATGACAGCCATAATGTCCTTACTAGGCCTTCTTATCTTTAAAGTTGTATGCCTTTTTTGGTCAACATATGGTCTTAATATGTATCTGAATTTAACCTGATATGTTATACATGCATGATTAAATGTTTTAGATTTCAAAAAGGTTAGACCTTGAAATTGTGTGCATCTCCTATACCCATTTCAATTTATTTATAAAAGAAAACAAAACTATTGCATTTGTTCAACTGACTTGTCATGTTCCCAAGTGGTTGCATCTAGACCGCATACCTGGCAAAATATATTCCACGAGTGCTTATAATGATTGACAGCTTCTGGATGTCTAGCCTACACGCCCAGTTCACTCAGATTTACAGTGCTTTTAATCCTTCTTGCAACCCTGCCATGCTAAAAAGCAAATAAACAACAAAAATAAACTACACATTATGTTCAAACAAAAGCCTATAGTGTTTGTGAACATCCTCAGAACATTCTATTTAATCTTAATCCAACAAAAGGTAGAAGGCTAAAATAATCTCTATGAACTCCTATCCTCCCAGTAATCCCAGGCCAGCTCTGCTCATCTGAGCGAAGCTACCCATCTGCATTCCTGTGTGAGAGGCTCCACAACCATTTGGACCAGACACAGAAGCCTAGCATTTCAGCCCAACGCAAGGCAGATGTGGAGATAACAGGTTCATGTCTGGAATAAATCAGAACACACACACACACAAACACACCCGCACTCAAACACAAACCCCTGGATAGGGAAGAGAATTCCTCACAGCTTGTTCATACCAAGTTCTGCTGGCAGTTGAACTATATAAAACTATTCCGTGCCATCTTAAGAACACGCCTGCACACACTTAAGAGCCCCCAACAAGGATCACAGAGGCCTGTCCAGACCCAAGACTGCAGTCGGCTCATAGGGAGGTTCGGCCCTGAAGCAGCACGAGTCTGTTCTAGATAACAGTCAAGACACCAACCACGTTCCCACTGGGCTGGGAGTTGGGATTTGGACGCGGACATTAAGTTACATTAGTGAATAGCAACACAAACATCCGTAATGATGAAGATGGGTTCTCCTGTCGCTAGTTGTAGGGTAGTAGTAGTAGTTATAGTAGTAGTAGTTATATCTGTAGTTGTAGTACGGTAATAAAGAAAAAAACAGAATATGAAACAGAATCAATCTCAGACACAGTTGGGTATAAAGAAACCATGAACGTTTAATTTTCATTGCTGGCATCTGCAGATTGCTCTGTACATTTGTAAAAAAAATATTTGTACAACCCTTTTGTGAGTAGACCATTAAAATTGACGAGATCCGGCAGAAAAGAAGAGACAGAAAGTTTGTCATTCAGGCTGCTAAATTCCTCAGACACAGGCAGAGCTGGTTTCCATAATTGAGGTTGAAGGCTGATGAGCCAGCGCTCCACACAGAGGAAGTCTACCGCAAACTCCCCCAGTCTCCTTTTTCACAGAAAACAAACTACTTTAAATGCGCAGGCAGACAAAGCTTCTTGGGCAAAGGCTAAAGTCTAACAGGTGAAATGAAAAGATGTGACAAAAAAACCCCAAAGAAAAGCAAATGACAGACGCAGTTTTATGTGTACATTTTCTGCGTCCCCCCATCCCACAACACAGACATGTAAAAGAAGCAAGAGTCCCTCTTGTTCACAGTGGGCTGGTCAGTTCTCTCGGGACATTGAGCTGTGGCCAGCTATGCTAATGACGCTAACGGCGTTAGCCAGTGGTCTGTCAAGTCCATCACAGGATAGAGGGAAACGATATCACTTTAAACAGACACAGAGAGAGAGTGACTGCCAGTCACCTTTACACATAACCCTACACATATATAGGTCACCTTTACACATAACCCTACACATATATAGGTCACCTTTACACATAACCCTACACATATATAGGTGGACAAAATTAAAGACAAAAAGGCCGGTGGTCTTCTTGGGTTGGATTCAGAGTCATCTTCAGGTCAGGCAGGGTCTGTGACATGATCACAGCTACAGAACATCCAAGACCTCGACCAATGCACGCACACACACACACACACATGCACAAACACACGCACGCACACATGCACGCACGCACGCACGCGCACGCACGCACGCACGCACGCACGCACGCACTCCCGCCCTCATTTTCATTGGCTGCTTTGTTGGCATGGCGATCACTGCTTGGACTTCTTGAGGATGGTGCCAACGGCGGAGATGACCGTGGTCTTGGTGCCGCTGGCGGTGGTGGTTACCGAGACGACGCCGGGCAGCGTGGCTGTGGTGGTGAGGAGGGCAGGCTGAGCCAACGTGACGGGCACCGCAGAGTCCCACTTACTCTTCCTCTTCTGGGCTTCTGCTGGAGCAGGGATGGAGAGAGAGGGAGAGAGAGAGATAGGGGGAGAGAGAGAGAGATAGGGGGAGAGAGAGAGGCGGGGGGGAGAGAGAGGGAGAGAGAGAGGGAGAGAGAGAGAGAGAGGGAGAGAGATAGGGGGAGAGAGAGAGAGAGAGGGGGGGGGGGAGAGAGAGAGGGGGGGGGGGGAGAGAGAGAGGGGGGGAGAGGGAGGGAGAGGGGGGAGAGAGAGAGAGAGAGGGGGAGGGAGAGAGGAAGGGAGAGAAAGAGATAGATAGAGAGATAGATAGAGAGATAGATAGATAGATAGAGAGAGAGAGAGAGAGAGGGGGGGGGAGAGAGGAAGGGAAAGAAAGAGATAGAGATAGATAGAGAGATAGATAGATAGATAGATAGATAGATAGAGAGAGAGAGAGAGAGAGAGCCTCAGTTAAGAAAAACCATGACCAGGTGGTCTCGGCAATCACAGTAGGCAGAGGCAGGCAGACCAGGATGGCTAAAGGGAACAGGCTGTGCATCTACTGAAATGGAATCAGAGCTACACTTCCTCACTAGCTGCCCAAACTACACAGAGATTCTCTCCAACTTCTATTCAGAAATCACAAGCGAAATATCCAAAATTCGATCGAAGACCACAAAAAACCCAGATACTTATTAGGAGAGCAGGACGATTGTGCAATACTAGCTACACTACATATACAACTGACCACTGAGCGACGCGCCTATAAACTCCACATACTGCAATAACCCACATTCCCACTCAGAAGTGCACACGCACACACACACACACACGCACACACATATGGCTATGCATATATACTTACATAATTTACAGTGCATTGATGAAGTGTAACAATGTATGTTTCTATATGTTTTTGTGTGCATTTTCTTTTACTCCTGAGAGTGCTTAGGCAATGCAGCATATGATTAGTTGTGCCAAGAAAGCATATTTGAATTGATTTAAAAGAGAAAGAGAGAAAGAGAGAGAGATAGAAAGATAGAGAGAAAGAGAGAGAGAGAGGGCATGATAATGTGAGTGAGTGAGGGAGATATAGGCATGTAAGCAGAGAGTGAGGTAGAGGGAAAGAGAGAGTAAGAGAGAGAAAGAAAGAGAAAGAGAGAAGGAAAGTGTTAAATATAAGAGCGGGTGTATGAGAGTAGAGGGGAGAACGTTTGCAAGAAGTCAGGAGTAACAGAAGAGTGGACATGGAGATGAAGGGAGAGAAAGAGTGGACATGGAGATGAAGGGAGAGAAAGAGTGGACATGGAGATGAAGGGAGAGAAAGAATGAGATGAAGGGAGAGAAAGAATGAGATGAAGGGAGAGAAAGAATGAGATGAAGGGAGCGAAAGAGTGGACATGGAGATGAAGGGAGAGAAAGAATGAGATGAAGGGAGAGAAAGAATGAGATGAAGGGAGAGAAAGAATGAGATGAAGGGAGAGAAAGAATGAGATGAAGGGAGCGAAAGGAGAGAAAGGGGAAAAAAGGGAGGAATGGCGTTTAGAGAGAGTGAGCAACCAGAAGCCTGTGACTCATTCAGACTGGAACAAACAAGTAGCTACAAACCCAAGAGCATGATAACTCAGCACGCACAGCAACACTTATACAGCAACACTGTGTGTGTGTGTGTGTGCGCGCGTGCGTGTGTATGTGCGTGTGTGTGTCCTGTACGTGGTTCCCAGTGGAAGGAGACTGTGGCGGTGAGGCTGGATTTACGGCTGGCTACCAGCAGTTGGTTTGGTGTGTGAGTCCGGCTACACCCGGCGCAGCACTGAAACGTTCCGTTGGCAGAGTGGGAAAAAGGTTTGCAAGGACTGCGCTCATTTTTTTTCAAAAGTGCACAGCAGCTCTGTACCCAGAATGCCTCAGTTGCACGCCCTGTGTAGCCCGACTGTGTGTATGAGCGCCCTATACATAGCTTCCACTGGAGGGAAAGGCTGTGTGTATGAGCGCCCTATACATAGCTTCCACTGGAGGGAAAGGCTGTGTGTATGAGCGCCCTATACATAGCTTCCACTGGAGGGAAAGGCTGTGGCTGCCATAATATAGCGTGCGTAAGGGTGTGTACACCTCTGACAGTCATCAGTTGGTTTGGTGTGTAAGAGTGAGTGAGTGAGTGTTCCTGCACGTGTGTGTGTGTGTCGTTTGTTTGTAAGATGCGAGTGAGTGAGTGAGTGTTCCTGCGTGTGTGTGTGTCGTTTGTTTGTACGATGCGAGTGAGTGTTCCTGCACGTGTGTGTGTGTCGTTTGTTTGTACGATGCGATACCTGTTGCTGTTGCCGTGGCCGCGCTGCTTGCGGAGGACGCAGCGTTGGTGGCGGTGCCTTTCTTGGTGCCGGTCACAAACTCGATCTGGAGGCAGAGCACACAGAGAGCTGCAACAGACAGCTTTGGACTCCAGGGGCCCTAACTCATATGCTGGGCAAAGTGCAGAGTCACGCTGTGAGCAAAGTTCTCGTGCACAAACTAACGACATCATGAGTCAGCTTTTAGCTGGCCGGCCGCTGTTAGTGCTTAGGATCTTTCTCGAGGTATTAAATTAGCAAATAGATATTCCATAGTTATTAGGCAGGCTTTAGTTAGATTACACTTTGCACTTTGCCTAGCATTTAAAGTAAGGCCCCAGGGTGTATGGCAGATGCGTTTTAATCCAGCATGAGTATTGAGTCAGGCAGGGGTTTTAACCCAGCATGAGTGTTGAGTCAGGCAGGGGTTTTAACCTTGGTCCGCTCCTTTTTGGCCTTCTCCAGTTTGTCCATCTCAATCTTCTGAGCTTTGGCTGGACAAGAAAAACACACTCACTTCACTTCAGGGACTTAACTCGACTAGGCAACACGACTGGACTTGTAAGCCACAGCGAACAAAAACACTCACTCTGCATCCAGAACCCATTCAGTTTTTGGTGTGACTGAGTGCAGCTGTGTGACTGAGTGCAGCTGTGCTGTGTGACTGAGTGCAGCTGTGTGACTGAGTGCAGCTGTGTGCAGCTGTGTGATGGGAGTGCAGCTGTGTGACTGAGTGCAGCTGTGTGATGGGAGTGCAGCTGTGTGATGGGAGTGCAGCTGTGTGATGGGAGTGCAGCTGTGTGACTGAGTGCAGCTGTGTGACTGAGTGCAGCTGTGTGACTGAGTGCAGCTGTGTGACTGAGTGCAGCTGTGTGACGGAGTGCAGCTGTGTGACTGAGTGCAGCTGTGTGACTGAGTGCAGCTGTGTGACTGAGTGCAGCTGTGTGATGGGAGTGCAGCTGTGTGATGGGAGTGCAGCTGTGTGCGTCTCTTCATTTGTTTGCTTTGAAATACACATTGTACTGGTTTCCTCGGAACTGGAACTAGTAATGAGTTCCCTTATGGCACTTGATGCGGTGCAGAACTAGAGTAGCACTATAGCTTGGGAGTTCAGACCTGGTCTAAACATACGCAGTGAGCTTACCTAGTGCTTCATAATAAGAGTCCTCAGACCAGCCATGGGGATCAAACATGTCCTGAAACACAGAATCACCACAGACAAAATGACACAATGTCATTTGCAACTTTTGTAATAACATGAGAAATGTCACATCTGTGTCAGGTCACTTCCTAATGATTATTCACAGAACGCTTTTCAAGCACTGAATACAAACGGGCCTGGAGCAAGGTCATGGTGCAGTCAGCATTTTACCTTTGGATAGTTCGTTCCAAGTTCATCGATGCCGCAGAACTGGATAAGCTTCTCATAAATACTGTAAATAAAGCAACACAGCTGTTACTAAATAGTAAATCTAAATATGTCTGGTAAATCTAAATAACAATTTCTCCTTCGCCCTTCTATCCACATTAAAACAGTGTATTGCAACACTAAAAAATGATACTTTTCCAAAACAATCTCTGAGGTACAGAAATTCGAACACTCTGGGTTTGTGTTGCAGTGTGTGCAGGTAGTATGATGATGTGCAGTTGCCATGACACTAACACAAGTTTGTTTATGATGGTGTCTGGAACTTAAACACTTCTAAGACAATACGAAAATAATAATATGGACGGATAGTTACCATTTCAAACTTACATATTTATATTTATTTACACCGGCCTCACAACTGAAGTGTTCTATTCAGGGTATAAATATAAGTAAAATAGTTTTAGAAGAATTGTTTATTTTTTTAGAATGTACGGGCCGCTATCACTTCTGGCGTAGCCAGTTCCATTGATTGTGGCTAACTGCAGCATACGCACTGTGATGTGAACTGAACGCTTCAGTTGCATGCCGGGTTTAGCCAGGCGGTTAGGCTTTCATTCAGAAGACTACCTTGGGTTCCGGAACTCTTTCTTCTTCTGGATGTGGCTGTTGGTGTCAAAGGCCCCGTGCTGTTTGCGCTCGTACAACTTCAGGATCTTCTCCTGATGAAGGGGACAGACCAATGGGCAAATTATAATCATCCTACACAGTCAAGACATACATTCCTCTACGTAACACACATATTACATAATTATTAACGCTATAAAACACACTATTAAACTGGGGCTGTCAAAATCGATGATTCATTTGAGAAAAAATAACTGATTAAAAAACATAACGCAGATTAATCGATTCCGTATGACCATTGACCCCGAGCCGTTCTAGTCAGTAACCATTAGACTGTAAATTGAAGGAGAGAAGAAAATGTGCTGCCTAGATCATTGATCGGAACATTTACTTTTAAAAAACGGCCTAATGGTGTTGATAAAAATAAAGTGTTGATTAAAATAGTCCTCTGCAGAAATAGTGTTGATATGAGGGGAGTGTTAATTTATTTTCATTGTGTCCCCTAGGTTATATCTGTGGCCTGAAATGCCTTGTATGTGAAAAAAAACTTCCCGAAGCACTTTTGAACTTATTTCCTCAGCATATTAGGTCATATCATAGATTATTATGGCCTTTATTTGAACAGTGAAAATACTGTAATAATAAGAGTTTTTGAACTTTAATGTCACTAATGCTGATTATTCAATGATTCATTTGAATTTAAATATTTAAAATACTTTTACAGCAAAAATGATATATGCGATCAATTTAGATTAATTAATCACAGAGTATGTAATTAATTCGATTCAATTTTTTAATCGATTGACAGCCCTATATTAAACACATTGTTAAACACACCCATACACAGCAGATATGAGATGGCCGAAGATTATCATCTCATGTGATTGATATTTCAACTTTTGTGGAACAACAAAAACAAGATAAAGCATGAAAGGGGAGAAGAAAGGCAGACGTCATACATTTTCATTTCTACCCAACGATATGTCCCCAATTTAATTAAGAAGTCATACCCAACGATATGTCCCCAATTTAATTAAGAAGTCATACCCAACGATATGTCCCCAATTTAATTAAGAAGTCATACCCAACGATATGTCCCCAATTTAATTAAGAAGTCATACCCAACGATATGTCCCCAATTTAATTAAGAAGTCATACCCAACGATATGTCCCCAATTTAATTAAGAAGTCATACATTTTCATTTCTACCCAACGATATGTCCCCAATTTAATTAAGAAGTCATACATTTTCATTTCTACCCAACGATATGTCCCCAATTTAATTAAGAAGTCATACATTTTCATTTCTACCCAACGATATGTCCCCAATTTAATTAAGAAGTCATACATTTTCATTTCTACCCAACGATATGTCCCCAATTTAATTAAGAAGTCATACATTTTCATTTCTACCCAACGATATGTCCCCAATTTAATTAAGAAGTCATACATTTTCATTTCTACCCAACGATATGTCCCCAATTTAATTAAGAAGTCATACATTTTCATTTCTACCCAACGATATGTCCCCAATTTAATTAAGAAGTCATACATTTTCATTTCTACCCAACGATATGTCCCCAATTTAATTAAGAAGTCATACATTTTAATTTCTACCCAACGATATGTCCCCAATTTAATTAAGAAGTCATACATTTTAATTTCTACCCAACGATATGTCCCCAATTTAATTAAGAAGTCATACATTTTAATTTCTACCCAACGATATGTCCCCAATTTCATTTATATGCAGCGCTTGCTCAGCTGGCCGTTTAAAAGTCTGCTCTCAGCATCCGTCTCAGGCTGCCAGTCTGGCCATTGGTCATGAGTATGAGTGAGTGATGAGCTGGCCTCTCTGTATGGCACTGTGAATGGGCCTCTTGTGTGAGTGTGGTTCTGATACCACAGGGTCAAATCTGACGACTAGGCTCGAGAAGAGAGGGGGGGCCCTGCTGGCCCGTGGCCATGGTGACCAGTGTGTGTATGAGCACAAGCTCAACCCCACTCTGAGGAGCAGGAAAGGGAGATATCGGCGAAAACAAGAGGGCCGCATGGGCGTGGTGGGGCTCCACAACAGCATCAGCATTATTTACAACTAACTTTACAAATTAATATTTCAACTTAAATAATAATAATTAAAAATATATATGTGTAACTGATGAATACAAAAAAAAGTTAGCTACCATGGTAACCATCGAGTCATTCTAATGAATAAAGAATGACAAACACACAAATCACTGCCCTGGTCCAGGTGTTGCGCGTAATAACTAGACTGTGGTTCTCTCTCTGCACACGGGGCTGTTTGCATCGCTCCAGGGGCAGGATATTCGTTACGGTGACGACGGCTGATGCACGAGCCCTGGGGGGGTGGGGGAGGCGGCTGAGGTGTTTGGCCGACGCCCTTTTGTCCCCGCTCCAACATTCCCCTGCCAAAAGCAGTTTCCATAGCGATGCACCGTGAGCAGACAAGGATGAAACCACTCCTTCTATCAATCACAGCTTTAAACGGCAAAAACAGCTCCAAAACAACAAGCTTATGTGTGCGTTCTATTTGTACGTGGTGACTGCTTGTGTCAACTCGTAACTTTTGAAATGACGCAACTTTCAAGTCGTTAGAACTCGCAGTGAACTGGGGGCTCATTGATTTGTACGAGACCACTTCTCATCAGACGACTTTAGGGAGACGTGCCACACGGGACACACACACACACACACACACACACACACACACACACACACTATCCCCTAACCACAGACACACACGGAACACCAGCAGCACTGGGCCCAGGGGAGAGCGCTGCAATGGCCGGGACGCTCACTGCCACACACACACACACACACACACACACACACTCCCCTAACCGCAGATACACACATGTAAGACCAGTTAGGGATGATTGATTCACTACTGCTGCTTCTGCTGCTAATCACTGCCATACGGCCCTGAAAACACACACACACATGCACACACAATCACCTAGCCACAGACACACACACACACACACACAGACACACACTCACAGAGACACCATCCCATCCCTATACACACAGCCCATCCTAAACACATGCCTCAATGCTAACCAACCAACTCATTAAAAAATAACACTCACAACTGCAGTGCTTGGTTTAAGAGACCACACACCCTCACATTCACACACTCTCACACACAAACACAAACACACTCATACCCACTACACACTCAGTCATACCCACTGACTCATATCCACTACACACTCACACACAAACAAACACACATTCACACACTCATACCCACTACACACTCACGGTTACACACACTGATTCACTGCTTGCTGCTACTTCTGGATCTCCACACACACATACACACACACACAAGTTTATTTCCCTTTTGCACTCACACCAGACCATCTCTTTAGACACACACACACACACACACACACACACACACACACACACACACAGTGAATGAACTCTAACACTGGTTCACACAAACAACAAGGGCGAGACAGAGATCATGATGGAGGAGATGGATGTGGAGGTGTGTGTGTGTGTGTGTGTGTGTGTGTGTGTGTGTGTGTGTGTGTGTGTGAGGGAGATATAACACACCTGTAGCTGACTGGAACAGTGTGTGTGTGTGTGTGTGTGAGGGAGATATAACACACCTGTAGCTGACTGGAACAGTGTGTGTGTGTGTGTGTGTGTGTGTGTGTGTGTGTGAGGGAGATATAACACACCTGTAGCTGACTGGAACAGTGTGTGTGTGTGTGAGGGAGATATAACACACCTGTAGCTGACTGGAACAGCGTGTGTGTGTGTGTGTGTGTGAGGGAGATAGAACACACCTGTAGCTGACTGGAACAGTGTGTGTGTGTGTGTGTGTGTGTGTGTGTGTGTGTGTGTGTGTGAGGGAGATATAACACACCTGTAGCTACCTAAAACAGTGTGTGTGTGTGTGTGTGTGTGTGTGTGTGTGTGTGTGTGTGAGGGAGATATAACACACCTGTAGCTGACTGGAACAGCGTGTGTGTGTGTGTGTGTGTGTGTGTGTGTGTGTGTGTGTGTGAGGGAGATAGAACACACCTGTAGCTGACTGGAACAGCGTGTGTGTGTGTGTGTGTGTGTGTGTGTGTGTGTGTGTGTGTGTGTGTGTGTGTGTGTGTGTGTGAGGGAGATAGAACACACCTGTAGCTGACTGGAACAGTGTGTGTGTGTGTGTGAGGGAGATAGAACACACCTGTAGCTGACTGGAACAGTGTGTGTGTGTGTGTGTGTGTGTGTGTGTGTGTGTGTGTGTGTGTGTGTGTGTGTGTGTGTGAGGGAGATAGAACACACCTGTAGCTGGCTGGAACAGTGTGTGTGTGTGTGTGTGTGTGTGTGTGTGTGTGTGTGTGTGTGTGTGTGTGAGGGAGATAGAACACACCTGTAGCTGACTGGAACAGTGTGTGTGTGTGTGTGTGTGTGTGAGGGAGATAGAACACACCTGTAGCTGACTGGAACAGTGTGTGTGTGTGTGTGTGTGTGTGTGTGTGTGTGTGTGTGTGTGTGTGTGTGTGTGAGGGAGATAGAACACACCTGTAGCTGACTGGAACAGTGTGTGTGTGTGTGTGTGTGTGTGTGTGTGTGTGTGTGTGTGTGTGTGTGAGGGAGATAGAACACACCTGTAGCTGACTGGAACAGTGTGTGTGTGTGTGTGTGTGTGTGTGTGTGTGTGTGTGTGTGTGTGTGAGGGAGATATAACACACCTGTAGCTGACTGGAACAGTGTGTGTGTGTGTGTGTGTGTGTGTGTGTGTGTGTGAGGGAGATAGAACACACCTGTAGCTGACTGGAACAGCGTCCTTGTGGCTCTGGGGGGATTCTGATGTCATCGGGAGACATGTTCCGCACCTTCTCTGAGAAGAGGGCTGTGGAGAGACCACCACATCAGAATACTGGTCAGTGAAACGCGCACACACACGCGCACACACACACACACACACACACACAGATGATTATAGTTATACTACATAGAGAACGGATGCATGGATGTGCATGCACGGATGATTATAGTTCTACTACAGAGAGAGATTTGCTGTATATAGCTGACACATCTTTATAGTGCAATATAATTTGCGCAACGAAACTGTTCTTCAATGACGATATCTGTTTGACCTTGTTGTGTTAGTTTTAAATAAAAATTTATATATTCATCAGCTGGAGATGGAAGTCTGCTACTGGGATAAACACTGTGTCCAGTTTCCCCAGACATGGACCGAGCACTAGTCCCAGCACACACACACAGACATGGACCGAGCACTAGTCCCAGACTAGAGGAGTACTTTAATGACAATCTCCACTGACTGTTTATGAATCTCACACACACACACACACACACGGACCGAGGACTAGTCCCAGACTAGAGGAGAACCTTAATGACAATCTCCACTGAAAACGCCCTTTTAGTCTGGGACTAGAATTAAGGTTTAATCCAGGAGCCAGGAAAACTAGCTGCTCATCTAACCATCTGTTAATTACAGGCTCTCTTATGACTAAGACATGGAATTTTACTCATGGTGGGAACGCTTACAGAGTTATAATTTAAGCTTTCATTATATTTATACTTATATTTTATATATATATATATACACAGGGTTCTAAATTAACTTTTTGGATCACCAGCCAATGTGGCTGGTAACTTTCTAAAGCCAATCAGAATTTCTACTAGCCAATTTTTTTTCCGGTGAAATTCCGGAGAATTATGAGTTTATGAGATGAGTCTCACTGAATGCATTTGATCATTTTATTACTGTAACATTGTTGGCATGAATATACCACAAAATATACACAGAAAGTGTAAACACTACTTCATTTCATGTTTGGGATCTCTATCTATCTATCTATCTATCTATCTATCTATCTGCCACTGTTTTCTCTCCCTCTCCTGCATGCTCAGACGCGTTCTCAATTAAAGGGGAACTTGGCAACTATTTCAACGTAATAAACCCGTTTAGAAATCATTTGGATGGTTAAATGACCTGTTCCGGTGAAAATTGTGACTTTTCCCGCTGCCCCTAGCGTCCCCAGGCGGAAAACCAGCCTTGCAACATTGAGACTACTGTCCCGGAAAGAGAAGTAAGAAACAAGAAACTTGTTTTAAATCGTGTTTCTTACCTTCCCACATTCCACATTGTCTGCCGAACCTGCTAACCGTTTTGCTAGCTTGTAAATAAATCCATGTGCTTTATCGTTAGCCTTTTCCACAGTTTGAAATAGCATAATGCACAATTTCTCCAGCAGAGGGGGAAATCCTGCCAAGTTTCCCTTTAAATGGAGTAGGCTAGCATAGGGCCTACAATGTTAGAGAGGACCGGAAAAGTATTATCTTTATGATGCATTCTGTTGGTGCATGTTGACATTGTATACTTTCTCTAACAAGAGTGAAAAACAGTTAGTACAGCAGTACAGCTACCTTTTTATTGGCTAAATGTTGGTCCCTCCTCTGTCTCTCGGTGCCCTACGCAGTGCGTGATGCGTGTGGTGGTGGTGATCACTGATCAGGCAACTTTTTAAAACTGATAATTTTCGCCTCACGTTCCTCTCCATCTTCAGCTTACTCCATAGACAATAAAATAAACGATCTAGCTGCTTCAGGTTTTGCTGACTCCGCTACATGACCTCAGCCCCCCCCCCCTCCCCCCCATTTATGTGTTATGTACTTTTTACTTTACTGGCTAACTCCCTCCTCGTTCAGTCTCTGCTCCCTGCTCTGGCTCCGTTCCTTCTTCTAATTCCTTGAGTTTTCTGGTAGACGCTCCATTCGCTCGCGCTGGTTCCACTCATGAAAAGTAGGAAGTACTGCCAGGGGGATATATGACCGAGAACAGAGACTTATGTATCATGCACGTAATGCCTCATGCATCACCGGCCAAACTGGCTAGTACGTTTTTATTAACACCCGCCAAAATTAATTTTAACCCGCATTTGGCGGGTGTTAATTTAGAACCCATATATATAAATTTACGCAACAATGAAGAAATATACTCAAATGTTGATCACCAGCAAAACGTGATGGGTGAACCTTATGAATCTCACACACAGACACAGACAGACACATGACGCAGCTTCAAAACAACTCCACACAGCGGAATCTGCTGAGCTGTGTGTTTGAGCATATGTGCATGTGAAAGCAGACAGATAGAGAAGGAGGGGTGTGGTGGGGGGGGGACAGTGAGCAGAGAAACAGACATATGGAGCAAGCGAGAGACAGAAAGAAAGAAAGAAAGAAAGAAAGAAAGAAAGAAAGAGAGAGAGAGAGAAAGAAAGAAAGAAAGAAAGGGAGAAAGAAAGAAAGAGCAAGATTGAGACAAACAAGTAGCAAGAGAAGCACACAGAGAAAGGAGAGAGAAATAATGAGAGGGTGAACAGGGGAAAAAGAGAGAGAGAGTGAGAGATGAAGGGTAGGGGAGAGAGAGAGAGAAAGAGAGAGGGAGAGAGTGAGAGAGCGTGTGTGTGAGAGAGGATGGGAGAGAGAGAGTGAGAGAGGGAGAGAGTGTGAAAGATAGTGAGAGAGCATGTGTGTGAGAGAGAGAGAGAGTGTGAGAGAGGGAGTGAGAGAGAGTGTGAGAGAGGGAGTGTAAGAGACAGAGTGAGAGAGAGTGTGAGAGAGGGAGTGTGAGAGAGGGAGTGTAAGAGACAGAGTGTGAGAGAGGGAGTGTAAGAGACAGAGTGAAAGAGAGGGAGTGAGAGAGACAGAGTGTGAGAGAGGGAGTGTAAGAGACAGAGTGTAAGAGACAGAGTGAGAGAGGGAGTGTAAGAGACAGAGTGAGAGAGAGTGTGAGAGAGGGAGTGTGAGAGAGGGAGTGTAAGAGACAGAGTGTGAGAGAGGGAGTGTAAGAGACAGAGTGTAAGAGACAGAGTGAGAGAGAGGGAGTGAGAGAGAGGGAGTGAGAGAGACAGAGTGTGAGAGAGGGAGTGAGAGAGACAGAGTGTGAGAGAGGGAGTGAGAGAGCATGTGTGTGACAGAGTGTAAAGCGTCAACTGAGAGCCTGTGTGTGTCCACAGGCGGGCCAGAGCCGGCCCCTCGGAGCGCACTAGTTGAGACAGGCCACAGGTGACTTCCCCCTGAACTCCCCATGCCTCAGCACGGAGCACTGCATTGTGGGTAGGCAGTGCAAGAACGCAGGGCGTGGACCAGGGCGTGTCTCACAGATCCTGGCTCGCTTCAGACATCACTCATCTGCGGCAGTACCGCACCCAAACACACGCACACACACACATAAACTTCACCCCCCTAAGCTACACATCGGCACACAGGGAGACAGGGAGACAGGCAGGCAGGCAGGCACACTCAGGACGGGAGAATGTGGGAACATCAGGCATTCCCGGAGGACGCTGACGGACCTGACAGGGCATGCCTGAACTGCAGCAGCATCAGCAGCAAGCAGCAGCATAGCTGAATCACATGGGAAGGTAAAGGCATGAAGGCGTAAATGCATCCCTACGGCCTGCCTGTCTGAAGGCTTACTCAGACACACAGCTGATGTTATCTGTTCCTGCTAAGTGTTCCTGCTAACGTTAACGGGATGTAGGCAGCGGTGGGGATACCCCAGACCAGACCAGACCAGACCAGACCAGACCAGACCAGCAGGAGAGCGCAAAGCAAGTGCAACGTCATTAAGACTCCCCCGCGTCAGGAATCTGGCTCATAGACCATTTAAATCTGTTCCTAGAGCGCAAAGCAAGTGCAACGTCATTAAGACTCCCCCGCGTCAGGAATCTGGCTCATATAGACCATTTAAATCTGTTCCTAGAGCGCAAAGCAAGTGCAACGTCATTAAGACTCCCCGCGTCAGGAATCTGGCTCATAGACCATTTAAATCTGTTCCTAGAGCGCAAAGCAAGTGCAACGTCATTAAGACTCCCCCGCGTCAGGAATCTGGCTCATAGACCATTTAAATCTGTTCCTAGAGCGCAAAGCAAGTGCAACGTCATTAAGACTCCCCCGCGTCAGGAATCTGGCTCATAGACCATTTAAATCTGTTCCTAGAGCGCAAAGCAAGTGCAACGTCATTAAGACTCCCCCGCGTCAGGAATCTGGCTCATAGACCATTTAAATCTGTTCCTAGAGCGCAAAGCAAGTGCAACGTCATTAAGACTCCCCCGCGTCAGGAATCTGGCTCATAGACCATTTAAATCTGTTCTTAGAGCGCAAAGCAAGTGCAACGTCATTAAGACTCCCCCGCGTCAGGAATCTGGCTCATAGACCATTTAAATCTGTTCCTAGAGCGCAAAGCAAGTGCAACGCCATTAAGACTCCCCCGCGTCAGGAATCTGGCTCATAGACCATTTAAATCTGTTCCTAGAGGGTTTCCGGTTGAACCAACGCAGATACTATGAAATAAAGATGAATCGGACTATAGCGTAAGGCTCTACAAAATGTCGACTTTAAAACTTTAAACATAGGGATACCACAAGGGGCAGTGAGTTCACCCATCCTTTTCACACTCTATACTAATGATTGCAGGAGCAGAGAAGAAAAGTATTATATAATCAAATATTCAGATGATACAATCATTCTTAGTTTATTAAAAACGGGTGACAGTCTCCTAACGTATTTTAATGAAATCAGCTCCTTTCGGGACTGGTGTGAGAGAAATCATCTTAAACTTAATACAGCTCTTTCGACCCAAAGAAAGTGGGATCCCATAACCCTGTAGTTATAGGAGACATAAAGATTGAGCAAGTAGCGTCCTATAAGTACCTAGGAATACATATTAACAATCAACTAAAATGGAATGTGCAGGTAGAGTGTCTCTGTGCCAAGCTGGGCCAGAGACTACTCTTCTTACGCAGGTTGAGACTGTTTGGTGTAAGTACCAACATTATGATACTCTTCTACAATGCTGTATTGGAAGGTTTAATCAGATATGGTATGGCTGCCTGGTTTGGCCCACTCACAGTACAGCTTAAGGGCCCGTCCACACGGAGACGCTTTTTAGGTTAAACGCAGAGGTTTTGCTTCGTCTTGGCCGAGCGTCCAAACGAATCCTGTAAACGCACTGCCCGAAACCGCACCTTTCTGCAACCTGGTCCCAGAGTGGAGAAATCTGAAACCGTAGCCCGTTTGAATTCGTTTAGACAGCGAAACCGCACATCCTGCTTGCGATGATGTCATTGCCACACCTCAGCTGCCCTGGACTTGCACTTGTAGTATTGCCTAACAATACTAGTTTTCATACATGACATTACCTACGATTACACTCCGTAAGATAAATATCACAACTGGTGCTGCGCAGCGCCGATAGCTTATGACTTGGTGGACTGAACACTGTTTTTCCCGGTGTTTTTTTATGCATTCTAGCTACTGTCAGTGACGCGAGAGAACTTAAGTTATTAGGAAAGTGCGGTGTAAGTTTAGGCTACATTAATTTGTGCGTAGTGCCAGTGTCATTCATTTATTTTACATGTCTTACAACATATATACATGCATTCACAGTCGAGTGAAATCAGATATAAGCATACAAAGACGCTTAGAACTCACGTTAAGCCGATGGTAGCACACGCGAATGCGCGATTTGATGCAGGCAAAAGTATTGACTGTTAACGAAGGTTTTATAGCAATAGTATAAATGTGGCGACAGAATAGCCTAGAACTTGGGTAAGCCTGCGTTTAGTAGCCTAATTGCAGTGATAGCCAAAACTAATGTGAATCACGGACTATCCTACAACCAAAGAAAGTAAAGGTGATTAGTAGGCCTACCTGCATTAGCCAAATAATGGACGGGACTGCACCCTTCACAAACCGTAAAATAAAGTTTATTAGTTTTACAGGTGACTACAGTTGACAGTTCACCATCAGTCCACACAAACAATTCTGGTTTCCTTGCACTAGCCATTTGGTCGTAGCCTATTCTGTCTGTTTGTAAAGCGCAAGTTTTGGTCAATTTCTGTAAAGAAACAGTGCCACCTATAGGCCTGGGCTATGAAGTAACGTGTTGAGTCGTGTTGAGATGGATCCGTTTGGACGCAAATATTCTTGATGCGGTTTCAGGGAAGACGGAGGAAAAAAAGATCGGTTTCGTACGTGTGGACAGGGCCTAAATCTAAGGTGGAGAGATTAGTAAAAACAGCGATGAAGGTAATGAACAGAAGGGATTACCCATCCCTTCAATCCATTTTTGAAAAGGTGATGGTAAACCAGGCACATAAAATTCTCGATGACCCAACTCATATTCTCCATACCGAATACGAGCTACTGCCATCAGGAAAGCGGTTTAGGGCCATTAGCTATAGGAGTTTAAGTCCTTCCTCCCTACGTCGGTGGCTCTACTCAATAAAAACAAGAAAAGGAAGGAAACATACATTTTAAAAATCTATTTTTCCTTTTTTTTAATTTAAGGGCTTTTTTCTCCCTGTATCAGAGCCATGTCCTGCTTGTATGTGATTGTTGTCCTGCATGTATGTGATTGCTGTTTACAGAGAAGGCACTTTACAGCCCAAGACAAATTTCTCCTTGAGGGACAATAAAGTATATTTTCTATTATCTTATGCTTTCTGTGCCACTGGAAATGCCGTAGGAACGCCCATGCTTGGTTATGCTGCTGAAAGGGTCTATATAAATGTCTGCCCACATCCTGAGCGCAGAGCGCTCCAGTGCCCTGTGGACACCCAAGAGCCATGGTATTGGACAGGACTGTGACAGCTAAGAGCCATGGGATTGGACAGGATTGACAGCCAAGAGCCATGGGATTGGACAGGACTGGTTCCTAGGGGCAGGAGCTCCTCATCATTGGCACAATGGGACCGTAAGATAACACTGCACAATCACAAACTACCGTACTTCTGCTGCCATTATGCACTAAGAAAGCATTAAGAGTCACTAAAACACAAGTGTGATCAGATTCCATTATGCACTAAGAAAGCATTAAGAGTCACTAAAACACAAGTGTGATCAGATTCCATTATGCACTAAGAAAGCATTAAGAGTCACTAAAACACAAGTGTGATCAGATTCTATGGCCCCAGCAAGGAGAGGCACGGGCAACGCAGGTTACGTTACAACACTAAAAACATAAAACATGAACATGTCAATGCCTGCCAGATTGCCAGAGTGTCCTGGATCATATGGCAGCAGCAACATAAACTACAAAATACAGGACAAAGATATGAAATTCTCATGGTGTTGCTTTAGGTGATACATGGTGCAACTATTTGAGCAATATTGCAGGGCCACCACATAACGAGTTCCATGTGTTCCGATTGGATAATTAAAGTTCTCAAGACACTTGAGGTTGGTATGAGAGGGAGTGTATTGTGTGCGTGAGCAACTTACACATTACTCATCTTGTTCTGGATCATCTTCCTGAATCTCAATATTTGGAACAAGTCTGGGCAAATTACTAAGTCAGCACCAGTCAGAGGCTGCATCGTCAACCCATCAGCAACCCATACAAAACCTTATAAACTACACACCTATAAAGTATTGTGATACAAAATGCAAAGCCATTTTCTTCAAGCCAATAAAATACAAATGACAGCATACTATTTTGTATTTTAAATCCATGCATCATAAATGCTGCCCATCCCTGTATGGCAATGCTGGAATGGAAACACAGGAAGCACAGAGTAAGCTTATTTTTGGCTAGCCCTTCCCAGATCCAGCGTGTTTGAGCAGAGCATGCATGTGTATCTGCATCTGCATGAGTCACCCCCCTCACCCTCCCTCCCTCCCTCCCTCCATCCCTCCCCCCTCCTCCCTCCCTCGCTTCTGGCCCACTCGACGTCCCTCTGGCAGGACGACAGCACATCAGGGTGGGGCCGCGGCTGGGACTCAGAGGGCTCCACCAGAGCTGCTGAAGGAAGACTTTATACGGGCACTCATCTGATTGGGCAATGCTGCAAGAGCTTTCTGAAGGCCCAATGCATTGTTTGTTTATGTGATTGCTTGTTTTTTTATGTGTGTGTGTGTCTGTGTGTGTGTGTGTGTTTGTCTGTCTGTTTTCTTTAACAATAGCTTCCTGATGAGCATAAGCTGTTCTGCTGAAGCTTTATAAAGCTGCTTTCTGAGGTTGCCCAAGACTGTTCGCTTTCTAGGGGCGGCTAATGCTGGTAGCTTCCTGAGAGGCCCCTGTTCTTGGTGATATGTATAAGTATAAGTATATATACTCTTTTGATCCTGTGAGGGAAATTTGGTCTCTGCATTTATCCCAATCCGTGAATTAGTGAAACACACTCAGCACACAGTGAACACACAGTGAGGTGAAGCACACACTAATCCCGGCTCAGTGAGCTGCCTGCAACAACAGCAGCGCTCGGGGAGAAGTGAGGGGTTAGGTGCCTTGCTCAAGGGCACTTCAGACGTGCCTACTGATCGGGGTTCAAACCGGCAACCCTCCGGTTACAAGTCCGAAGCGCTAACCAGTAGGCCACGACTGCACCCCTGATGACCAGACTAGACCAGCAGGAAAGTGCAAAGCAAGCGCAAAGTCATCAAGACTCACCCGCGTCAGCAAACTGGCTCATATAGACCATTTCAACCTGAAACGTTCAAAACCAACGCAGATGAAGGGCCAACGCTTCTCGTTCTGAGCAACTACTACATTTCTGAAGGGGGCCATGATAATGAGGTAAAACTGTATACTCTCTGAGTCGGCCAACACTGTATGCTTACTAACTGGGCTCCAGCTATAAGCTTTCTGACTCAGACGGCCGGCATGTTCCGGGCGGGCAGGCGTCGGCTTCATGTCCTCAGAGACGGACGGCCTGGCCGGCTGGTGAGCCGCACAACAACAAGAGAGAGGGCATAGAGGGCCTGACAGAGGAGAGGAGACGAGACGAGAGGAGAGGAGAGGAGAGGAGAGGAGAGGATGACTGGCGGCACTGTTCACTCACGCCCCCAGCCAGCCCGCCAGAGGAAAAGATGGGAGGATAGAAGGAGGAAAAGAGCAGAAGAAAAGCCCAAATCAGCGCAGTCTTTGTGTGTCATGTACAAAGCCCATCTTTAAGCAGCTCGCGTGAGACCTTTTGCACAAAGCCGCTGACATTTTAACAAGACAGCGAAGGGAACGGCAGCAGCAGTAGCAGCACAATAACAAAGACAACATGGAAATGTGGAACATTCCAGATCTTTGCCAACGAGCCCTTCGGATTCCGGTTTAGGCCATTTGGCACTCCGGTCATCCGTGAAAATAAAGGCTAAAATAAAAATAAACAAACGCCTATGCTTGTGCGGTGTGTGAAGTGTTGCTGAGGTCTCGCGGGAGGCTGCCACTGGGGAAGGAGTGAGTGGGGGGCAAATCTTCAGCGGTAGAATATCAGTTACATAAATACCAAACATCCCCTTCAACACACACACGCAAGAACACACACACAGTTTTTAGTAAAAAAAAGAAAAGAAGAAAAAGCTGAGTAGAAGACACACCCCGTCCTGCACCACTCATATCCTGTGAAATGTTGCTGGATCACACACACACACACACACACACCTTATTTTCTGATCAATGTGTCAATAGAGGTACTACCTAAACACACAGTTCAGGTACTGTTACTTAGTCTTAGTACTGTTGATGAGTCAACAAAAAAACACACCTTAATATGAATGATCAAACGGTCAGACACATACATACCCCCCCCCCCCCCACACACACACACACACACAAACTTTGGGTGTGTGAGTGTTGATATTCCGAGAGGGCATTTGATTCAGCCAAGGTGACTTCCTGTCTTTTATGGTGTTGGTGTGAGGACCCGCCTGGACTGTATTGTGTAAAGTCCTGATTAATGACTGACTCATGCTGGGCTGGTGTGTGTGTGGGTGTGTGTGTGTGTGTGTGTGTGTGTGTGTATGTGTGTGTGTGTGTGTGGGTGTGGGTGTGGGTGGGTCAAGCCAAGCCAGGCCAAGCCACTCAGCACACCTGAGAAATCGACAGGCCAAATCGACAGATCCACAGCCAAAGAAAATAATCATGCTATTTTACACTGATGACGGACTACATAACGATCCCTGATAAGCTCTGTGGAGACAGACATTGCACCTGGGGGTGAGGGTGTAGGGGTGGTGAGGGTGTAGGGGTGGTGAGGGTGTGGGGGGGGGGGGGGGTGTGGGGGGGGGGTTCTGAAGCGTTGACAAGCTGTTGACAGACACCAAGACTGCCAGCTATAGAGGTGATGTTGAAACGGCCTCTCAAAGTCTTTACAAGTCGACAAATAGAGGCTGCCTACACATATCTCTCAAGCACCAGCTGTAAAGTGACCAGGCATTAGGCTACTGTAGTGTGTGTGTGTGTGTGTGTGTGTGTGTGTGTAAGACAGAAAAAACAGCCACTCACCTACAAGTTCATTCGGGTCCCTTTTCTCCACCTCTGAGATTTCCTGTTAGAAAGAGAAAGCGAGGAAAGGGAAGGAGAGAGAGAGAGAGAGAGAGAGAGAGAGAGAGAGAGAGAGAGAGAGAGAGAGAGAGAGAGAGAGAGAGAGAGAGAGAGAACGAGGAAAAAGTGAGACAGATGCGAGAGGGAGAGAGGGCAAAAGAGGGCGGGGGGGTAGAGAATTGGTCAGTTAGAGCATGTGTTCATATGGTCAGTTAGAGCATGTGTTCATATGGTCACTAATCTATATGAACACATGGGGGGTAGAGAATTGGTCAGTTAGAGCATGTGTTCATATGGTCACTAATCTATATGAACACATGGGGGGTAGAGAATTGGTCAGTTAGAGCATGTGTTCATATGGTCACTAATCTATATGAACACATGGGGGGGGGGGGGGTAGAGAATTGGTCAGTTAGAGCATGTGTTCATATGGTCACTAATCTATATGAACACATGGGGGGGGGGGGGGGGGGTAGAGAATTGGTCAGTTAGAGCATGTGTTCATATGGTCACTAATCTATATGAACACATGGGGGGTAGAGAATTGGTCAGTTAGAGCATGTGTTCATATGGTCACTAATCTATATGAACACATGGGGGGTAGAGAATTGGTCAGTTAGAGCATGTGTTCATATGGTCACTAATCTATATGAACACATGGGGGGGGGGGGGGGTAGAGAATTGGTCAGTTAGAGCATGTGTTCATATGGTCACTAATCTATATGAACACATGGGGGGTAGAGAATTGGTCAGTTAGAGCATGTGTTCATATGGTCACTAATCTATATGAACACATGGGGGGTAGAGAATTGGTCAGTTAGAGCATGTGTTCATATGGTCACTAATCTATATGAACACATGGGGGGGGGGGGGGGGGGTAGAGAATTGGTCAGTTAGAGCATGTGTTCATATGGTCACTAATCTATATGAACACATGGGGGGGGGGGGGGGGGTAGAGAATTGGTCAGTTAGAGCATGTGTTCATATGGTCACTAATCTATATGAACACATGGGGGGTAGAGAATTGGTCAGTTAGAGCATGTGTTCATATGGTCACTAATCTATATGAACACATGGGGGGTAGAGAATTGGTCAGTTAGAGCATGTGTTCATATGGTCACTAATCTATATGGGGGGGTAGAGAATTGGTCAGTTAGAGCATGTGTTCATATGGTCACTAATCTATATGGGGGGGTAGAGAATTGGTCAGTTAGAGCATGTGTTCATATGGTCACTAATCTATATGAACACATGGGGGGGGGGGGGGGGGGTAGAGAATTGGTCAGTTAGAGCATGTGTTCATATGGTCACTAATCTATATGAACACATGGGGGGTAGAGAATTGGTCAGTTAGAGCATGTGTTTATATGGTCACTAATCTAAGGTTCAGGAAGCCCCCTCATGCTGCCCATTCATACGTACGTTTAATGTTTGGGACGCCCTCATCTCATGAGTGTGAAACCTGCCCTAATGTTTGGGATGCCCTCATCTCATGAGTGTGAAACCTGCCCTAATATTTGGGATGCCCTTGACTAATGTTCATGCATCCTGGGTACTCGTCATCTAATGTTTGGGGTGTTCTGTTCACACACACTCTAGTCAGATCTAACAAACTCTTTAATCAGGTCGGAATCCTGTCCCATCTGCTCACAATGTCCAAGCCACAATTAATGTTCCAACAAGGGTTTGATCCCAGTGGATTTCAGTCATCAGATTTAAATTTTTTTATGATGTCTTGTAGTCGAACGTACAGTGTGAGGAAAGCAAGTGTGTCCCGACTGAACTGAGTAATGCAATTTCCATATCGCAGCTATAAATAAACTCAGTGTCTGCCCGGCTTTAGATGTTTAGGGTGGACGCTCTCGGCTGATGCTTGAAGCGCCCCACGCCTGATGTTTAGGGTGCCGGCCCCTCTCCCCCACCTGGTGTTGGGGTGCCTGCCCTGTGTCTGTGCCCTGTGAACTACTTCCTCTGGTCCACAGTTTTGTCCCCAGGCTGCGGCCGCCAGATGTTCTGCCTGCTGATGGCCGTAAGAGGCTGAAAGGATGCAATAAACAGTGGGAGTGTAACGTCTAGTGTATCGACATGCACCGCTTTATGGTGTTTGCTTCTGCTTTACACCCAGTGCACCTGTGTCAGTCACAGTCACACACACACACACACACAGCAATGCCATCAAATGCCTCCAGAGACATCCAAAAGGAAAACACTGGTCTGAGGTCTTTGGAACCGGCTGTGTGAGAGTGAGGCACTAAGGTGGTTCTCTGGATGCCCGATTTTAATCGGTTCTCTGTGGAACACGCACCTTGTGTTTATTTGAGCATACAACAAGCAGAAAAAAAAAACACACGAGACGCCTGGCGCTAACAGTTAAACATAGTTTAACTTTTGTGGTTGTGTTTTGTTCAACAATGGGTTGTTGCTTAGTTACCTGTCTATGCTTTGCCAGGAAGCTAACTATCTAGCTAACACGTAGGCAACCATTTTCCATCTGGTATCACCAGGAAGCTAACTATCTAGCTAACACTTAGGCAACCATTTTCCATCTGCTGTTTTTTTAACACTCACTAACATTAGCAAAAGAAAATTCGTGTTTCGGAGACAAAAGAGTCTCTCGGTGTAAAGTACACGCCACCAGAGAGGCCAAATCCTGGCTTGGCTGCACTGACTGACCAAAGCGCTGGGTGTACAAGCCCAAACGTGAACAAGTACAACAACGATTAAAGACTGTGCACGCTTAATCTGGGCACTACAGGGATTAGGGAACAATTAAAGACCCGGCACGCTTAATCTGGGCACAACTGGGATTAGGGAAAGTGATGGTACTGATCCTTTGCTAATGTCATGCCTGTGCATGTGTCCTTTACCTAGTCATTTACAACGATGGAATAATTTCCAATTAAATGATAATATGCATTTAATAAGCTCAGAGGTGATAGTGTGTAAAATGAGTGTTGCGCTTCCAGACAAAAGGCTTCCTGGCCGTTTCCTGTCCAAGCGCAAGGCTTGTGTGCAGATAAGGGCAGTCTGAGAAGCTTCGTTATGCGACTGCCTGGCCTTGCCAACACCAGGCACCGCGCAGGTTCAGCAGAAAGAAACAGTGCCTCTATTCACTGGCATCACACACACACACACACACACTGCCCCCTCAGGTTACCTAGCAACAGCAAGGGCACATCCAAAGAATTGTTCTCAGGAGAAAGGAAAGGAGCCAAAACAAAGTATTGAAGTATTGTGTGTGAGAGGGAGAAAGTGAGTGTGACTGCCTGTGTGTGTGTGTGTGAGAGGGAGAAAGTGAGTGTGACTGCCTGTGTGTGTGTGTGTGTGTGTGAGAGGGAGAAAGTGTGTGTGACTGCCTGTGTGTGTGTGTGTGTGCGTGCGCGCGTGTGTGTGTGTGTGAATGTCTGGTTGAATGCTACTGAATTCAGGCATGTGGCCATAATTCTATGCACTTGTATAAGAATGAGTATGTGAATTTCTACATTTTATTTTACAGGTGTGAATGTTTTTCTGCGATCGTGATGGTGATCTTCACACAAACAGAATTCCAACTTGCCAACTCAGCATGTGGCAGAACCCTTTGAGTGTGTGTGTTTCCTCAGGGGCACTGCCCAGATTTCACACACAGACTGCTCCCAGGACAGTCAATCACTGTGTATTGTGTTGCGTGTTCACCACAGGACTGATTTAGAGAGCCTGGGACAGAACCCTGACACAACCACACACACACAACCACACACACAATCTTGAATTTCCCCTGGGGATTAATAAAGTATCTATCTATCTACACACACAACCACACACAAACACACACACACTTGGATGCATACACACACTAGGGCTGCAAAAACTAATCGACTTAATCAACTATAAAAACTGTAGCCAACTAATTCAAGGATCTTGGGTCTAATCTAATCAAGGATCTAATTTAACAATTAGTCAGTTACGTCATTAACCAGATTTTTGCACAGATTAACTAGCTCATTAGACATAGAAAAGGGTTCTCTTGGGAATAGGCTATGAAGTAACTAGAGTTTCTGATGTCATTTGTTTTGCAGCAAAATGACAGAAGGTTAACATAAGCATCATCCAAAATATTTAAATCTCTTCAGCTGCACTGCAAAGAGGCAGAGTTGACCAGGGCATGTGCTCATCTGCTATTGGGTTGTTAAGTCCGATGTCACGGGCCCAACAGCTTTTTGGTCAAAAAAAAATGTTTACTAGCGCAGCCAGCCATTTTTTGCAACTTATAAACCTGGTCACCATCACCTCCGTTTTATTGAGAGTAAAACAAAACCGCTTAACTTTAACAGCAATTACTGTAGCTGTGCAGCCAGATGATACAATCAAGGGTTGCGTGCAGGCTTCCGCAAAAAATAGGGTTTTATTAGGTTGAGGCAACAAGGGAGTAGTAGGATGGCAATGTTCTTAAAGGCTGCACTGAATAGCAGAAACATAGTTTATTTTACTGTCTATGGAGAAAACCGAGCGGCTTTGAAAGCCGTTGGACCCGGAAAAAGATTTATTAGCCTATTATTGCATAATCACTAAATAACCGAATACAGCTATTTAAGAGGAAACATGTCAGCTTTGCAAAAGGAGACTTGGCTAACTTCAGTTCCCAAATCAAATTAAGTACAATTTACATTACAGCACAATAGTGAAGTTTGCAATGAGCTGCGATTGACTACATGACGTGCTAAAAGACATTTCTTCACTTCCTACTGATCATTAATGCCCACAGCAATGCTATGTCCATTACGTAGACAATTACGAAAGCAGACAGAACAGAACTTTGTCGATAAATGCCAATCTTGTGATACTGAGCCATAGGCTATTCCTCACTTGAACACAAACGTGTGCAATGCAATGCAATTTTGGTCGAAGACTGCTTTGTTCAAGACTGGGCCTGTTCCCCAGACTTGGATTAAGCCTGGTTATCATCAACCTGGAGATCTCCACCCAGAAAGAGCCTTTAGACTAGCACAAGGGCTCAATCTATGTTCGGAAATCAGCCCTGTGTGTTGAACATGTCACTTTAATGTATCAATTATGATATGTATTAATGCACTGAATAGAATGGTTTATGATTCATTTAGTCACACAAATGAAGGGTTTCATTTTGAAACTATCCAGCTAGTCATCAACAGGATTTCTAAATATTTTGTTGCAAGTTGCAGCACCCCCCCCCCCCCCCCCCCCCCACACACACACACACTTCTCAGAATGTTTTGGACAAATCGGCTTCCTCTAATGCAGCCTGTCCTGGTTCTCCTCCCTCTTGAGTGGTTCATTCAGTACCCCCCCACTGTGCCCTCAGCCAGCACAGTCATCATTTACACCATCACTTCTCTCCACTGCAACACTCTCCTCCAGCCAGTCCTCATTTGCCCCAGTGCTCTCCTCCAGCCAGTCCTCATTTGCCCCAGTGCTCTCCTCCAGCCAGTCCTCATTTGCCCCAGTGCTCTCCTCCAGCCAGTCCTCATTTGCCCCAGTGTCCCTGTGCTGAAATACACCCCATTCCTTCTTCATTTGTTATACCCAACATAAGGAATGCAGAGACGCTCTCCACCCAGCACTGCGAGTGAAGTTACTCTATTTTTCCTCTGCGTTTAAGTCATCTGGGGGTGGCGTACACAAATATGCTTATGGGATTTGGCAGATACACACAAACACGCCACACGCAGAGTCTGATAAAAAAATAAACTAAGAGAATAAAGTAGCTTTTCCTTCGATTAACTAGGAACTGGATGGATGAGACCCAATCGTCAAGTAGACACCACACATTTTTGTGTGTGTTTGTGTGTGTGTGTAAAAGGTTCAAAAAACATTTAAACTTCTCTGCACTAGTGAACACTGAGGAGTGTCATCACATCCATCCATCACCAGCTCTCCATTCACCACTGCATCCTACCACACACACGGCGCTGACAACACTTAGGACACAGGTACATGCAGTCCTAACACACGTACTAGAGTACAGACACACTCACAGTACTGACACACACACAACGCTGAAAACACTTAGGACACATACATGCAGTCCTAAAACATGTACTAAAGGACCCAGAGTACTGACACACTCACAGTACTGACACACTCACAGTACTGACACACACACAGCGCTGAAAACACTTAGGACACATGTACATGCAGTCCTAAAACACGTACTAGAGTACTGACACACTCACAGTACTGACACACTCACAGTACTGAAAACACTTAGGACACATGTACATGCAGTCCTAAAACACATACTAAAGGACGCAGAGTACTGACACACTCAGAGTACTGACCCACTCACAGTTCTGACAACACTTAGGACACATGTACGTGCAGTCCTAAAACACGTACTAAAGGACGCAGAGTACTGACACACTCATGCTCAACCTCCAGCTGCCTGCGGCACACCTATGGAAAGCTGAGCACCAGAGATATATTGGGCAGGGAAATCCCTGAGGTCCCTGTGTGGGTGAGACCACACAAAAGGCTAAGCATTAATGAATGCACATCCGCACATTAAGGAAGCTGTACTGCCGTCACTGCGACTTATGATCCTCCCCCAGAGGAGGATTAGTGTGTTTTACTGTCACTGTTGCTACAGGCTATAAACATTAGTCTCTCTGATTGGACATACCACCCACCCACCCACCCACACACACACACACACACACACACACACACACACACACACACACACACACACACACACACACACACACACACACACACACACACACACACACACACACACACACACACACACACACACACACACACACACACACACACACACACACACACACACACACACACACACACACACACACACACACACACACACACACACACACACCACCATGGAGCGATGGATAATTTGATGATTGGATGCTAAGGATGAAAAGATGCACACACAAAAAGCATTCCATTCATAGAACTGCTTTTACCCTCTAGACTTACCCCTCGACCCTGAAGGGCACTAGCTTGAACACTAATATTGGACCAACCAAGGCCATCTAATACACTAAGACACCCCCGACTTCTATCTACTGTCTATCTTGTTTCCACCCAGCCATTAACATGGACAGGGTTAATCTTTACTTCTTGCAGGCAATAAACAATGAAGGATAATACTACAATGCGGTTTATGCCAAACATCCTTGTCCCCTTAGACATTAGAAATACGGTATGTCCCTACAGCCTCGTCCCCATAGACATTAGAAATACGGTCTGTCCCTACAGCCTCGTCCCCTTAGACGCTAGGATTACGGTCTGTCCCTACAGCCTCGTCCCTTTAGACGCTAGGATTATGGTCTGTCCCTCCAGCTTAGTCCCCTTAGACGCTAGGCTTAGTCCCCTTAGACGCTAGGATTACGGTCTGTCCCTCCAGCTTAGTCCCCTTAGACGCTAGGCTTAGTCCCCTTAGACGCTAGGATTGCGGTCTGTCCCATGTCTGTCCCTCCAGCCGAGTCCCCTTCAGCAGCTCACACTGTCCTCCCCCTGCCCTCTGTAATAACAGGTCTGTGTTTTCACAGAGTCTGGGCCACACATAACCTGACTCTCGCCAGATGAATTTCGTTCCGCCTAGCTCCACTCATCCATCTGGGACCAATCCATTGGAGTGTTGCTTCAGAAGGCTGGGCCTAATCAAAAAATGCTTGCATAAGATTGGATAAGCCACTTGTCCGTCATCTATTGACGTGCTACTTCAACCACTCAGATCGAAGCAAACCCGTGACGCTGAGAACAGTCTCACAGTCGCTTCTACGCTACATCACATCTATGAAACTCCCGCCCTGCGTCCTGATTGGCTCTACCATACAATCTCGTGCTGAAATCACTCTCAACGGAACCAATCCCAGGTGGATGTGAGTGGAGCTAGGCGGAACGAAATTCATCTGGCGAGAGTCAGGTTAGGCCACACACACACACACACACACAAAGAGCTCCAGCTTTAAGTCTCCCATACAAGGGTGGGGCACTTCCACATATACCACAGGACAGGTATTTAAGGCATTTAACTGCCGTGCTACACAGGAGCAGTATTACACCCAACCGTACTGACGCACATCTGACCGTAATCCTCATTAACCAACTGAAGATGGGTATAAGATTAGTAACTCTTTAACTCATTGAGTGCCAAAAACGTAATATTACGTTTTTCCTTCCCATTCGTTGAGTGCCAAAAATGTAATATTACGTCTTTAGCTTTTTTTTTAAATTACGAAACTAGACACTCTAACACACCTTATGTGATTTTGGGAACTCTGTGATGAATGGAAATGAAATATATGACGATTGAAAACTCATGAAATCGCAATCTGGACATTTTATCATAACTCGGTTGCCGCTTTGGGTCGAATCAGTGACGCATGCACGTCATCTCAAAACCAGGCCATTTTCGTGGGTCTATCACTAGGTGGCAGTCTCGCCAGGTCTCGCTGATTACTTCCCGGAAAGTTTACAGGCAACACTTAATATTTCATGAAAGACGTTATATCTCCATTTCTAGAAAAAAAACAGCGATTTTGATGAAAATATGAAGATATGAAGACCTCCATTAATGTCTCCATCAACTTTTTATATTTATATGTTACATTAACTTAGTCAAGCCAGTCAAACGCCTGTAGGTCTTGAGGCAACGCCTTGATAGCTAGTTGAGCTAGTTGATTGTCTAACCATTTTACGGTCATATTTGATCCTAGTGTTTACTAACGCCATTCTTGACAGTGCCCATTACTTTGGCTGCCCATTACTTTGCCTTGCTGTTTTTGCCACAGTGGTATCAACGTCTCTTGAGGTACATGGTGGCATTATAAGAGCTGACATCGTTACTCTTGCTGGTTAGCATGCTATCTTTAGCAGATATCTGGGCGGTGCAGACGATACGTGATTTTGACAAAAACAAAATTCTTCACATTCTGTTGTTTGCAGTTAGTTTTTGAATGTTTCAAAATAAAATTTTACATATAATACCTTTATATGAAAGACAAAATGTGTAATGTCCTATTGTGAATAATACAACCACGTTCATTAAATCATGGTACATTACGTGACATTCAACTATTAATTAATTAACAATTAATTAAGGCCCATTTTTATTAATGAGGGTATACATGTTGCTCTGACAGTATATAATCAACAACATAAATGGAATATCAGTCTGTCAAGCAGATGAGGTATGTCAAGCTGAATGTCTTACATACACAACCCAAATGTGTTTACAAAGGTTTTATGAAAAACAAAGACAAGTAGTTGCAACAAAATACTATTAAATTATGAACATATCACATTTATGGGCAGGAGGTAGGGAGTAAAGTCATGGGATATAAGTGTTTGCAAAATACCAGACAGATATTAATGTGCTTGTGAGCATCTAACACCTACTTACTGAGTTCACTTTTACTGCATCAGACAATTTATGGCTGTACTACTGGCTGCTAAAAAATATGTCTGCAATGTTAATGTTTAACACCTCATATTCTCAAGTTTGAGTAAATAGACTTGAATCCATGTGAATAACTATGATGTTGTCACCTATTCAGTTAAGTATGAAGTTACAGAAGCATTTTGTTTATTTGATTGACGCCTATTCAGTAAAGCATAAAGTTACAGAAGCATTTTGTTTGTTTGATTTTAACCTATTTAGTTAAGCATGAGGTTACAAAAGCATTTCATTTGTTTGACACCTATTCAGTTAAGTATGAAGTTACAAAAGCATTTCATTTGTTTGACACCTATTCAGTTAAGTATGAAGTTGGATTCCTGAGCTCATCTGCTAGGCTGTGGGTGTGTGTTTTTAGATCATTACTGTTCACTGTGTCTGTGAGCCACAGACATGCAAGGGCGTGTTCACACACACCAGAGGAACACGCGTCGAGCACAACAGGCTTGAGACAGTTTGTCCCCGTTCTACACACTGTACCATTTTCTTTTATGTGAAGTGTCTCAATAAATGATTGTGTGCTTAAGAGGGAATCTTTGAGGAGCTGTTGAACCACAAGTCCCAGAACTGAAGAGACAGGGCAACAGCTTTTATGCCTCCCCACCCACAACCACTCTCCCTTTTTCCTTTCTGTTCTTATTCCCTCCATCATTTAGATGCCTCTCCTCCAAATTGTGTACTCCGCTACACCTCCATCTCTCTTCATCCCTCTCTTCCCTCCCCCTCTGACATGCCACAAAAAGCACTACTCCTCCAGAGCTCTGCCCTCCGTTCTCTCTCTCTCTCTCTCTCTCTCTCTCTCTCTCTCTAGCCACTGACCTCCTGAGCCACTGACACCATTGCACTCCTCTTTCTCTCCTTCACTAGCCTGAGGAGTGGCTCAGATCACAGGCAGGCCATGGGCAGAGATCAACGCAGGAGGAGGAGGGGGAGGGGGAGGAGGAGGAGGTTGAGAGTTCAGAGGGGAAAAAACAGAAAGAGAAGAATGGGAGAGCAAAGGGCAGCAGAGAGAGAGAGAAAGAGAGAGAGAAAGCATAGAGGAGTGAGTGAAAAGGGAAATGAGAGGAAAAAGTATGAAGGATGTGGAGGGAGGGGGAGAGAGTGAGAGAAGAAATAAGGAGAAGGAGGAGAGCAGAGCGTTGAGAAGAGGAGAAGGAGGAGGAGGAGGAGGAGCAGGAGGTGACAGACAGAAGGAGGAGAGCAGAGCGTTGAGAAGAGGAGAAGGAGGAGGAGGAGGAGGAGAAGGAGGAGGAGGAGGAAGAGGAGAAGGAGGAGGAGGAGGAGAAGGAGGAGGAGGAGCAGGAGGGCGAGGAGGAGGAGGAGCAGGAGGAGGAGGAGGAGGAGGAGAAGGAGAAGGAGGAGGAGGAGGAGCAGGAGGGCGAGGAGGAGGAGGAGGACGGGGCGGAGCGGAGCAGGAGGTCAGGGCATCCTTAGGTCAGTAAGGGCCTGTACCTGGCTCCGTATGGCAGGAAATGGGCCCCAAGAAACAGGCCAAGCTCTTCCAACTCAAACAGCACTAATCAGCAGCACAGGGCGTGGCACGGGCTACTGGAGAAACACACCACAGTCTCCACCACAGGCCCTCAACTCATCCCAGGGTGAGTGAGAGGGGTTATTAAGGATACACAGACAACATACATGGACAACCAGGCAGATTTGCTCATCGGTGGAGTGGGTTGGTGGGGTGGAAGGAAAAGGGTAGGAAGGTGGACCATTGGTGTGATGAGCCATGTAAACCAACAGTGCCACCTAGTGGAAAAAGATTTAAACATGTAGAAGAGAGTTTTACAAAACATGTAAGAGACACGTTTGGGTCCCGCTTCCAATAATGCTACCATGATAATAACAGACAGGCAGGAATCCATACGATTCTCCCTTTACAGTTCAAAATTCTTGTAGCACCATTAAGCCCTTTGGGAAGCTTAACCCAGGTCTCTCCTAAACACCAGGTAAAACCTCTTTTGGGTGATAGACTATGACCTGCAAGTAGAACACAGACAAAACTAACACTACATTTTATGAGGATACGTGTGTGTGTGTGATGGGGGGGAGGCTTCAAATACCTTACTGTCATCTGCATCGCCCCCTGTGTCCGACTCCTCCTCTTCCTACAAAGACAAGAATGCAGGGGGTTAACTCAGCATCACGGGGGGGGGGGGGGGGGGGATGTGGCCCTGATCTGGCCCAGCTTGGACTGAGATCAGGCCCTGACCCAGGCCGGAGTCAACTGACACATGGGTCATGAGAAAAGCGTCTGTGATGACAAGGTTAACGATCACAAGATCACTGAAAAAAAAAAGACAGAGAGAAAGACAGAGAGAGAGAGAGAGAGAGAGAGAGAGAGAGAGAGAGAGAGAGAGAGAGAGAGAGAGAGAGAGAGAGAGAGAGAGAGAGCAAAGATGGACTTAGAACAGAGCAAAAAAGAGGACAGGTGCTGATGACTCAAATGCCTTCTCGAGACCACACAGGCAGCTGCTAGACTAACTCCAGTCATGAAGCTTTCACAGCCAGACACACAACCAAACCAAGTGCCACAGACGAGTCGACACACACGGAGATACGGAGACAGTGCAGTGAGGAGTGAAGAGGGTATGTGTGTGTGTGTGTGTGTGTGTGTGTGTGTGTAGAGGGGGAGGTAGAGGTGGGGTCATGCCAGAATACAGTTAGTAAGTTGTGATATGACATGGCTTTAAATGACAACACACTACTCATCCTACGTACTGTACAGGTATACAAGGTACAAGACCACTGCAACCTGAGGATACAGTTGTGTAAATGTTCTTAGCTTGGCTGAAGAAATGCCAGTTAAAATGTACCAGCTAGTGCATTATTAAATCTTAAGTGCAGCAGCTGCAGTGTTTTTGCAGAGCACCTGAGACAAATGAACAGAAAAAAACAGTTTAGGCTTTAGATCAGACTGAAAGCATCAGTGAAGCCTCTTATGTGCAGACAAAAGAGCAAGTGGTGGCTTTAGATCAGACTGAAAGCATCAGTGAAGCCTCTTATGTGCAGACAAAAGAGCAAGTGGTGGCTTGGTCTCCGCTAAGCTGGCAACAGGTATGACCTGCCAATCAACAATCAACAAGATTGGATGAGCGCTTGTGTGATTGACATGTAACTCATTCTCTGGTCATATGTGTTACGGCCGGCTCGAGACCATAACATAAAAGAGGAAGGCGGACAAGATGGTTTGGTCAACCAAAATATATTTATTTAAAAGCAATCATTAAATATTAAATTATTTCAGTTCACTAGATGTCTAGGGGAGAATTACAATATATGTAAGTGCGTGGGTGTAATGCAAGCGTCAGTATGGTGTTGCAAAAGAGGAGTGAAAGATAAAGAAAGAGATAAGAAGTGTGTAGGAAAGAAATCTATCAATGTGTCTTCAAATTAGAAATGTGCCTAACCCAGAAGTGACCCAGCAAGAGAGAGACAGAGAGAGAGAAACAACCCTGTATATAGCCCAACCCATTAACCCAGGTGTATACCATTAACCAATTAGTGGAAGCAAGGACACCACTATCAGTGCATTGGCTATGCCAAGCCTGAAGAGGGCACAGGGGGTCGTAACATATGCATAATAAAAAACTCTTCCAAAAAGTAGAGTACCTAAGCCCTTTGAAAACCTGTACGGTGTTCATATTAGATATCCCCAAGACCTTATGCCTTTCCATATGATGTCTGAAACCTGAGTCTGACACCTGAGGATGTCCTAATATGGACACCGTAATAATCTTTTGGAACTGTCATGACAGAACCATTTAGTCACCAGATGACAAACCAGGGCATGCAATGTTTTGGAGGTCTTCCTCAGTCAGAGGTGTTCTACTATAATGTGTGCAGCCCCATCTAGGGTATGTCTCTGTACAGATCAGTTGTGATATCAATGAAGAACAGCTGGCACTTTAATGCCAGAGATCTGACTGGAATAGGACATTAAAGATTAGAACAGGGGTGTGGTGTCCTGCAAGCAGTGAGGAAGGAGATAGGATGCAACCTGCCACATTGTAAAAAATACTCTGGTTCACTATTCTAAAGACGACCTGGAATCTGAAATTTAGAAAGAAATAATATAGTGCCTTGGTTCCCAAAGTGGGGGTCGGGAGCCCCCGGGGGGGCGAGAGATGATTTTCAGAAATAAAACATGTTAATACTAGAACTAGCATATTTTAGTCATAATTGTAACAAAAGATTAAAAAAATAGTAGTTACATTTCAAATAAAAACCTTTCCGGTGGGGGTTTGAGGGGCGGGGCTGAAAAGCTTGGGAACCCGTGATAGTGTCTATAATAACAAGAGCAACTGCAGCCTTGTTTCACATGGCATGTTTTGAAATTCTGGGAAACACCTTCTAATAGCCCTGAGCAAAAGCCCCAAGGAGCTGGTGTCTCACTGCACTTAATTGAGACCGTGAGGAGTGAGTGAGTGAGTGAGCTTCAAATGCCATTAGATGTTACAGCGTCTACATAAGGAGTGAGTGAATGAGCTTTAAATGCCATTAGATGTTACAGCGTCTACATAAGGAGTGAGTGAATGAGCTTTAAATGCCATTAGATGTTACAGCGTCTACATAAGGAGTGAGTGAATGAGCTTTAAATGCCATTAGATGTTACAGCGTCTACATAAGGAGTGAGTGAATGAGCTTTAAATGCCATTAGATGTTACAGCGTCTACACATACTCCCCGCATCAAGACACACGGCATGACAAAAAAAAAAAATTCACACATATACAGCAAAGGCATAACATCCCATTGCAAGTCTGTTAAAAGAATGAAATGCACCATTGGGTGTAGTAGTATGCTGTATTATACATCTCCTGTCATTTCCATTCATTTCCATTCATTAACATTGCTAAAACATGCACATACGCACACACACACACACACACACACACACGCACACACACACACACGTTAAGAGTGTTCTATAACTGACATGCAGGCAAGGTCATGCCTGAGGAGAGACTGATGTATTTCACAGACTGACGGATCAGCAGTTGGTAACAGCCATCGGAGAAAAACCCAACATGAAGTATATGGCCCAAGCTCTCTCAACAACAGTAGCTTACCTTACAAATAATGTATTAAACTGATCTGAACCACTTTATACAACAACACTTCTCTATTTAGATAAATGAAGGGACTTGCGTCTTTGAGGCTTGAACCCATTTGCTTTGAAATAATGTTCTGCTTATGGTAGATGTGCAGAGAAATAGGCTGACACATGTGGACAAAGAGATGTTCTCTTGTTGCGCTTTATGTCAGAGTTAAATGCCCAACATTACTATTCTTACGGACACATCCACCTCACTTACTGCGCTTTAGATTAGGCTACGACTCACCATCCTGCCTGATGCCGGGGACACTGCATTCTTTAGAATGCATGAAGGTGAGAATAGGTGATGTCTTGGGACTGGTATGACAGGAGGCTTTGTCTAGTGCTCAGAGAGCCTACTGAGGTGTCCAGCTGCACAACCACTTGTTTTATACACGGATTTCACACTGTCTGGTTTTTAATTCAATGTAAGAAGGAAAACATCTTAAGTGAATTTACGTGTCTAGTCTGCTTAATGTCCAAGTGAGGCCAGGCCATACTTGCGCACTGACCCGATGAAACTAATACAGTGTGGAAAAAGTCAGAATAGCTCACCGAATTTCTGGAACTGTCCTCGCTCTCTTCGTTTCCTGATCCCACCTCGTCTCCGTCATCGATTCGGCTGACTTCGTTATAGGCTGCAGATACTAATCCGGTCTGGCCCTCATCTGGAAAAACAACATCCTCTATTTTTACAAACGGTGAGCCTAATTTACTTTCAACATGGTCACTGCGCGATTCGCAAAAACTTCGAATGTCGCACTGTCAAAGGGTGAGACGAGGACCTGAAATGGCAACACAAACTAAGAACTCCTTCTACACTACAATAACAACACTAAAAAATAAAATAACAATTTAAGACATCTTTATTCAAAGGACGCATAGACGACCAATAAACTTAATGATTACAAAGAGAGAGAGAAAACGTTTTAGTCAGAATGTAGGTCTACCTCTGCTTGAGATGTTGAAGTTAGGCTATAACGTTTCCCTATTCTAATAGTTAACGTTACCTCCAACAATCCTTTTGGAGGTAAGAACGCTGGCTAATGTAAGATGTCATTACAAGAATCCTTTAAACAAATATCTTTCACATAGGGACATCTAATAAAGTTGGGTGACTAATAACACTAAGCCAAACACATGCAAGTCCTTCAATTTAGACGGTTTGGGTTGGTTGGGCACTGTAACTATCGTTCATTACAATACTGTAGCTAAATTACAAGACAAAGGTAGGTAGTTAACAGGCACTGTTTGGACATCTTCAACAGTTAATACGTGTATGACTGAAATATTGTAGATGTATAGGATGCTATTAATTGGTTTAGTTGTCATTCATTGTACAACATAGCAAAGTGGCAACTTATTTATTTCAAGTAGCATGTTCCTGAAATGCTAAGAAGCTATTCAACATTAGATGCTAGCAGCTTCTGGACAATCCAGAAATCAAATGTATCTCCCGGGAAAAGGCAAGCACCTACTAAAATATCGCCATCACCTTGACATAATATAATATTATTAATACCTCCTTCGTCTCCCTCTGAGTCGGTAGCATAATCCGCCAAAGATGAAATTAGAGCAGTCTTTTTACCGCTCGCCATCTCTGTAACGTTACCCGTCGTCGTCGCACAGTAATGACGATAGATTTGTACTGTGCACATGCGTGCGGTGCTACAACGTAACGCGATTTGATGACGATAGACATCCGAGCTCTTTTCAAGACAACAGTGGAACCGGGCGTTCACGTTTATCTCTGATAAAAACCGAGAAGAATACCGAGGTTTCTTCCACGTATGACTACATATTTAACTAGCGATCGCTAGTCAGCCTACTAGAACTACTCTGCGCTTTTTTGACCGCCTAAACTTCCTTTGGAATCTGTCTATCGTCTAACAAGATCTCTACTCAAGACGGTTTGTTATGGCGTACCAACTGTACAGAAACACCACGCTGGGAAACAGCCTTCAGGAGAGCCTTGATGAACTGATTCAGACACAGCAGATCACTCCTCAACTTGCGCTTCAGGTTCTGCTCCAGTTTGATAAAGCTATCAACACTGCACTGGCCAACCGTGTGCGGAACCGGGTCAACTTCAGAGGTTCCCTCAACACCTACCGCTTTTGTGACAATGTGTGGACATTCGTCTTGAATGATGTGGAATTTCGGGAGGTTACGGACCTGGTGAAAGTCGACAAAGTGAAGATTGTGGCCTGTGATGGAAAGAATACTGGATCTGGAGCAGCAGAGTGATGTTCTGAGAGAGAGAGAGGAAGAACAGGACTGTACATATTAAAGTAAAACTACGAAGGCCAATCAAACCAACACAGCTGTGTCAATGGCGTGTGTGTGTGTGTGACTGGCCTGCAATTGCAGGAAATCCTTGTATTTTTCCCCATTTTACCACTGTCCTCAATAATAGTCTGTATCCTTAATAAACTTTTACGTTTGCCGTTGGTGTATTAGTACTGTATTTTATTTATTTATTTGTTTGAGAATTAGTAGATTGCACTTGGAAACAGACCGTTTGCATTATGCCTACAATCTGCCTGGATAAAAGAAGACAAGTTGAGGTAGGCATTTTTGTAATGGGTCAAAAAATGAACATTTAGGTAATTCATGTGCTTGTCGTTAGCTCCTATTTCCGAGTTCGCAAATTGTAATCACTCGTCGCGCGCGTAGTAGGCTAGGCTATAAACGAGGAAGCAGTTAAATAATGGGCTTGTCAAAAACAGTGTTTCTCGAGTTGATGTTTTCACATAAAAAAGAAATAAAACATAGCAGTCTCGGATGAGGGAGAAGTTGAAGAGGAGAGGATACGCGTCAGGTGAGGCATATGCTTTAGGATAAAATTTGCACAATTAATAGCTTCTGTTTGCACTTTTGTTTCGCTAGACATGGCTTGTGCTGCTACATTAACCACAACAACAATGATATTACATTTAACAAATGTTTTCAAATGCTAAATAAAAACAAGCTTTTTGTTGTCCAAATCATCCTGTAACACATAGGCCTAGCTCAAAAACCTCTCTCAGACATGCTGCAAAACAAAATTATAAACAACCCCAATATTGAGGACTGGATTGGAATAGATGAGCATCCTGACAATGGATGATAAGACACTCTAAAACCATGTGAGACTTACAAGAGCTTAATTCAGCATGTGTAGTAATAAAAACGGCTGGAACCTGGACTTACTACAGGCAGTCAGCATAGAGGTCTGCAGAGAATCCCCTCAGATCAAAAAAGATTATCATCTGTGGCCTGGTCTGTCATTACTTGGCCCACAGAGTTCCTCAAGAGGGCAACATGCTGTCTTCACAGTTTTTCTCAGTCGCTTTGGTGCTTTTCTCACATCACTATTAACATTTGCACAGCAGTTAGTGCAATTCTCAAAACAATTAGTGCAAACTGCAAAACCTAGTGGATGACCTGCAAAAGCACGTCACTTGCTCAAAATGGATAGTCCATTCCTCAAAAGCAGGTATTCATGTCAATGAAACTGTCAGTGTCATCAAAATGAGAAGTCTTGACACCATCGTTTATGAACAAGATAGTCAAATGGCTTTGTCATGTTTTCATTATGACAGTTCTCTCAGTGTTTTCCAATGCAAAAAAAGGTCAGAACTCGGTGACACTACCTGAACATGCTCAAGACAGCACTATACAGTACTTGTACAGCCATTTGAAAACTACAGTAAAGTTACACATTGCTGTAGTTAGGTGAGTAAGTGAGTACAAGACACTGAATACGTACATTTTTACTGTATGCTCTTTGCAATTCTACAGCATTGTGACAGAATTTGATAACTAGTTCAACAATTTTGTATGTAATGACTCAAGCAATGAAATGAAGACTATTAGTTTTATTGGGAACGACTATTCAGCATTCATAAGTATAGTTCATTTTGACTGACATGACATAAGCAAATGATAATGTTAAAAAACAGCAGAGAATTGTATGTAAGCAACTGATACATGTCCAAAAGTATTTGCAATTTGTTCAGAGGAAGGAGAAATTGCTACTATGATGTGCACAAATGACTAAATGTTGTGGAGGTTGAACTAATAGTTATGAGAATTTTCATTCTGATCTGAAAAAAGCACCAAAGCGACTGAGAAAAACTGTAAATGCCTGTGTCAACTTGAGGGCTCATTGGTGTTATTGACAGCTGTCATGTAAACATGCAGAGTCCAACAGTAAGAGAGGGTTGGGTTACTGTGTGCTCCAAGGAATTGTTGATGATTATGGAAGATTTTTGGATATTTTTGCTGGACCAAGAGGAGATGGAGAGAAACCAAAGACTGTATATTTAGTCATAGAGAGAAATGCAAGGACTAGCTAAGGCAGAGTGATAGTTTAACAGGCTTATGGAAGGTTGAAGTGGCGGTGGAGGTGTCTCCGTTAAAGTAACCATATGTAATATTGTGGTCAAAACTGGTACTGCAACCACTTTCAAATTACTGTAGAGATGTGTATCCCCTCCCCCTGACTCGAGGTTGCCAACCCGGATGCCGAAACACTACTGACTTTGTGATTAGTAGATACGTGGAGGGTGGCGCATCAGGCCAAAACACAACATGACATGACAAAACACAACACCAACATCAGTTAAGGGCTGCAACTTCACTTTTTAAATGACAATATCCTGGCCGAACTATGTTGTCAGTGATATAAGTACTTGAAATTAACATGATTTCTTAATGTCTAGTGACATATCAGGGCCATTTTATGATTAATTGTAATACATTTCTTACATACGGTTCCTTTAAGTCTAGAACACAAGGATTCCGCAAACTCTAGAAAACATGGTTGCAGTACCGTCTCATATTTTGCTCAAAGTTTATCTATATTTAGGTCCCAAAACTGAGACGTATAAAAATGTTAACTTCCCAGTGTTTTTTTTTCTTACATTTCTTTAACCTTGATTTTGTATCTTTTTTACACTAAAACAAAGAGCCTTATCTCGGAGACCATGTTTGGGCATTAATATATTAAAAACTATTATTCCTAGACAGACATGTTCTCAGTGTGATTGGACCTTTTAAAGTGTGCACTGTGTGCCCATTAGTTTTATATAAGGCCCTAGATATGGAACAAAGTGCAAAACTAGTGATATTGAGGTTCTTGTAAACTCATGTTTTATATCCACATGGCACCGATCATGCTGAGAACATGTTTGTCTTACACCCTACAAAGTTTGGGCTGCCTATGATTATGAATAACACTTTCCCATTATATATGCCCAAACATTGCTTATCAGATAATGTGATTTACATGCTGTAAAACTGAAGTAATTTCAAGGGCTGAAAATAATATGAAGACATAGGATTTAAACAGAAATAATTGTAAAGACTTTGGTTTTGGGACCCATTCTTATAGACACATTTTGAACAAAATCTGAGACGATGCACCAACAACAACCTTGTCTGATTTGATATGGAATGACCCCTCTCGGGGGTCCCTCACACAGTGGGCACACCTCTGGTGGCCTCATGGCAAGCCATCCCACCTCTGACACCATATGTAGCGAAGGGAGAGAGCAGTGACCCCACCCGGACTCTATACCCGGGTCTTGGGGGTACTAAACCTGCAGCTTGACCGCAATGCCAAAGAGCCCGATTGGCAGTAAGAGCACATACTCAACCGTAGTGACGACGGCACTCCGTCACAGTGCTACTTTAAAATGAGGTGTTACCCAGTTGAACAATTTCCTTCTCTATGTGAGATATTCATACATACATGTTTTTTTCTCTCTCTCCATCCAAAAATATCACGTTGGCCTGTTGGCAACTATATGCTAAAGTCAGTAGCCATTGAACAACTTTGAATCATTTTATAAATACATTAGTCACTCTAATCTCTTTTAAGATATTTTATTGTTGCGTCAAGTTGTCAGAGATATGGAAGAATTCATTATGTTCCAATCGTTGGTTTATTATTATTATTCTTGTTTAATTCAATCCCATTGTTAACCCGTACAAAACAACAAACCTGGGCAGTTTTCTCCTTAAACAAGCAGTGCGTCATTTGTCTGCTTTGTTACATTCGCTTGACATTGCTTTTTTCTTCTGCCCAACAGCTGGCCTATTGAAAGGTGTTGGCCATAAAGAGAGTGCATGAGTGAGTGTTTGCACCCATATCATAGATAGGCAGTGTGTAGTGCACCATGTCCAAGTGGCAGTGTTTGCACTTAAAACACTAAAAAAAAAAAACGACACAGCTGGAACTTTAAGGTTTTCCTCCTTTGACGGTTCCAACTTCTTTTCTTGTTGGGTATCACAAGACGCCATTTACCAACATGATCTTGTTGGGTATCACAAGACGCCATTTACCAACATGATCTTGTTGGGTATCACAAGACGCCATTTACCAACATGATCTTGTTGGGTATCACAAGATGCCATTTACCAACATGATCTTGTTGGGTATCACAAGATGCCATTTACCAACATGATCTTGTTGGGTATCACAAGATGCCATTCCTGGTCTTCTTCTTCTGTCCTCTGCCAGAGCTGCTGCAGCAGCAGCCGAAGGACATGGCGAAGATAATCATGGCCACAAACATCACAAAGAAAATGGCCATGACCACAGCGCCACCCAGCACCCATGGCTGGGTCTGCAGTCGGTGCCAGGTCCACTGAACCCAGTCCTGGGGGGAGCTGCCCTGGAACGGAGGTTTGGGGACACTGAAAGAGCAATGGAGAGAGAGACAGAGAGAGAGAGAGAGAGAGATGTTGGTGGGCTTCATATGAACCTTCCTCAAGATACAGTGGAGACCCATAGAACAACATTGATAAGAGACCCGGTTTGGACAGAGGCCCGTCTGTATTGGCTCATTCATTCCCTCACTCTCCACCTCAAGCTGGTGTGTAGTGAGCATTCTGGCGCATAATGGGTGCCACACATTGATGGTGTGTAGTGAGCATTCTGGCGCATTGATGGTGGTTAGTGAGGTTCTCCCTTAGGTGTCTTGAAAAAGCGCTATATGAAATGCATGTTGTTGTTGTTGTTGTTGTAGAAGATATCCAAAGTCCGCAGTCTCACATGAGTTCTCATTTTATTTTAAGATGTTATCAGCCTGATAGTCATCTCTTGGCAAGGTGTTTTCACATAGATTTTGGGGTGTGGCAATGTAACTCCAATGACTGTTTCATATCACTAAAACAATAGGACTGGGTGGAAGCATTGATAGCAAGTAATACAAAAGAAAATCAAGTAGGCTGAATTACACATCCAATTTGAAGATATAAGGTCCATGTTGTGGACTAAATTTGAATTAAAGCAACACCAAAGAACTTTCCCTCTGTCGCACGCACGCTATTTGTTTATCCAGCACCGGCTTTGCAAATAACGATGTCCACAGACAAGGTAGAATATTTTGCATGACTTATAAAAGTACGATGTATTGCGACATCAGATGCAAGTCAAATTTGTAGTTTCTTATGTCTCATTCCATCGAACTACAGATCCGCTACCCGATCTGGCAAACTTACATAGTGCGGTTATAGCCGATAGAGGGCCGCGAAGCGAATGCAGAATTGCCGTTCACCCTGTTACGAGTTGATGAACCACTGAAACGATTTTGGAAACATTATTTTAAGGTATAAAAAAATCTTTGGTGTTGCTTTAAGGGGCTATTGACATACCAGTTTAAAGTATATCTGAGAAAGCCAGAACATATGAAGCTGTGATCCCGTGACCCCAGACTTAAATGAAGTCAAAGAGGGGGATTGTTCAAGGGCAGGCTTAAGCTCCGCCCCCTGTTTACAGACATATGAACACAAGGACAATGTTATTACTTGTTGATGGAGCTGGTGAAAGTCCACTAACCAGTGAGAGGTTGTTCACCAAAGAACACTTTCAATATCTATATGTCTGGAAGGCATCAAATAAGCTATTCGGATTAGATATAAGGCAATCATACCAGGCAATCCTGTTAAATAAATCAGTTGTCTGTGCTGTGTGAATTATTTGGTTATGTGATAATGTTAATTTAGGAATTTCTCATTCCAATACCAATTTCAGCATTTTCAATAATTTACTTTGACTTATTCAGTATAACATGAAGCGATAGTAAACGGAGATTCAATATTAACAGTTAGCAATCCATTCATATAAACCTGATATCCTACCTCAGGATAAAAGTGATTTAATCCTGTTTTTTTAATGGTATCTCACTTTAGGATTCAACAGTTTTAATCTTATTTGTGAGTCATATAAGAGTTGTTTCAGTCAGACTCACCTCTCCACGTCCATGCTGAGTGTTTACTGTCACCGTAGCTGTTGCTGAGGGAGCTATTGTCTACAGACGGCCAACTCCCATGGGTTTACCCTTTCAACACCACTTGTTTTCATGGATTGGCCCAGTCATAGGAATGCCTGTGTAGCAGCTTTGTCTATACTGTGTGATTAAGATGGCTATTTTGCTTCAGTATTCTATCTAACCTTGCTGAATCTGTTAGTCCATTGTAGAGTTCCTGTTTCTCTTAGCGGTGACACTGTGGGGTCTGCATGTCCACTCGGAAGCACAGAATGAGAGAAGTCAGGTTAATGTTTACAGACAGTATTGACTGAGCTCCCTCTGGGCGCCCTAGTTCTGGCACCGCCTGGCACCAGTACTCTGACCTCACGCACAGAGCAGGAAACATGCAAATGTGCTGGCTATATATATGCCATGTCAAAATCTACAGACTACACACATTATGGAGTTTGGATTTTGAACAAGCTCTATTAATTTTTTCATTGTGTTTTTTTATATAAATCTCATGAACAATATGGTGCAAAGCCTTAATGGCATTATATTTGGTTAGATCATATGTGACTTGGTCAGACTCACATTTTAACAACAAGTTTTTATTTTCAGCTCAGCTAAAGCATTGTGGCCCTTGTACATTAGACAAGCACTGATGCTTTTGCTGTAAAAAACAAACAAACCAACAAACAGTTTTCTCACATAAAACAACAACAAAACCTGTATGGATTCTGTGTAGGCCGTGTCAGCTGAGGAGTTGATCCGACTGTTTCCAGCGTCTCTGATACATGTTTTACATGACAAGATCATATCCATTATCCCACAGATAACATGTGCTGTCAGTTTGTGCTAATACATTTGTAAGGCCTTACTTTACAAAGATGAAGAAAGTAAGATGATATTTTCTTCTGTTTTGGTCAAAGACTTTACAGTAAATATGTTCTATTACAACATGGTTCATTACAGAAGCACCATCCCTTCTATTTGGACTGGTGTTATTTGCTCTGTACAATATTATCTGTGACCTGGGCTCTTCTGTTTAATGTCCTACAGAGGGCGCTGTTGGTGTCTATTTCTTCACTTTCCACATGTCACCCTGGATACAGAACTAGGGAAATACTCGGAAATAAGGAGAATACTGATAATTACACAGATCATCACAGTGGTACAATTGTGTACAAAGACACTCCTTCAACAATACTTACATCTATAATTCCTCCCAACCAGGAACAAGGAAGGCTGTAACAGCCATTAAGCAATCAAGTTCAACACTGTGGTGGTGTAGTCCATTTCTCACATGTGAGGCACAAGCACAACACATAGTTGTCCTCTTGTATAAGAGGAGGTTGTGATCCAGACTACGGTGGCCTGGAAGCAGGTTGGTTTCAAACGGGCTGGATTCTGGCGGCCTGGTATTTGGGTTTCCCACAGCAGCAGCAGTGGATGCATGACAGCACGATCAGCATCAGGAAGGTTGCTACAGCAACAACAACAAAAACAAAACCACAAACATGCGTTAGTGAATGCACTCTCATTCACCCACAGCACCATTCAGGCTGCTAACACAACACAAGCCCCATAGCCTTTGTGCCTCATGGGTTTTGATGTCTTTCTTTACATCATCCCCAGAGACAATAAAGGATGCTAGCTTCTGTTACCCTGGTTACCTCCTGCTCTACTACCCCTGCCAGCTTTGTCCTATTGCATCATACTCTCTCTCTCTCTCTCTCTCCCAGATGGCTAGGTCTGAAGCATCCCTATCTTCAGGCAACAAGCCATAATAATAGTAATTTATAGAAAGACTGTAGACAAAGGCTGAGGCAGTTATAAATAGATCACTCTGGCTCTATGGCAGAGCTTACCAGTGTCAGAGAATATTGATTCATAATTATTGATCACTGTCAACATTCCTGTCTAAAACCCACACAGCCGCAAATTAGTATTGTCACTGTGTTGTTGGCTGATATTGAGAGAACGAGAACTAGAGAATGTTCCAGATACTGTAATATTGAGATGACATATTTCACCATCCCCCACTGAAGACTTTAGGGGTGATCTGGGACTTCTTGAAGTCCTACTCCAGCCACAGTTTGGTCCATTTTCAAGGCAGAACTGAGGCTGTCAAGGCCGTGTTGGACATAGAGGTATTTACATAGTAGTTTTGCTGAGGTCTGGACCATGGAGGTATTGTATAGCTCTGAAGAGAGGGAAGAGGTTCCAGCCCCATTTATTTCAATTGATGATGCTATAGGCAGGGTTGCCAACTTTGGGTGTTTGGCTGGAGTGAGATTTTGTGAAGTCATAGTGCGTGTGCGTTACATTTTTCCCTAAACCTAATTTTAAAAATGTCTGTCCCCAGACTTTTTTGCTATGTACAGTATAATCCATGATTTAAGTTTCTTCAAAATGTACAATTATTGATTGCACTTGAAAACAAGACCAGTGTTTTAACCCTGTGGCATGGAAGGATTATGAGCCACTGGGCCCCTGGGCACAGACATGAAAAGGGCCCCCCTGCCCACCTGAAAAAGGTAGTAGCTTAGTAGAAAAAAAATGAAAAATAACCCCTTAAATGATGACTTCTGGCGAGTTTTGTGGAAAGAAATTGACAGATTGAGACTTATGAATGTGTGTATGAGTGTACGTATGTATCAGGGATGCAAATAGCCTAAAATATTTTTTTCCACCTACCATTGTGGCTGGTGGATTCCAAAGTCTACCAGCCACTAGAGATATGAACATTTGATGAAAAATCATGACCAAAATGATCACGGTTATTGGTATTGCAATATGATTAAAATGTGGTGACTTTTCTTCTAAACCTACCATCAATGTTGGACAGAACTCATAATTGGCCTGCCCTTCATGCCCAGTAGCAAAAAATCTAAAGGTCAACAGAACAGCTATAGTGTCATAAAAGTCGTGTGGCTCCTTTAAGACCCAATCCACTGGTGTGAGTTCTGGAGCCATCCAACTTTATCTAACTCTATACTATCCTACATCATCTGATTTTAAAATTATGTTTAGGCTACAGTATATTTAACATTTAACATTTATTTTCTATTTGGCCTGTTATGAAATTATGCATTGACCAATATAAGCACACTTTTTAAGACACTTAAATACATGCATGCTTAGCATTTTGTGAAAACAAATCATTATGGCTACATCCACAAACTCTTAGCCATGAGCTATATATCCTCTGATTTTAATATTTACACATATGTAGGTATTTAAGCACAGCTCAGTTTTAAGACGCTTAAAGCCCAAAATTGGAGACCATATAGAAATTTGCTACCATTTCAAAACCGGATTACTCTGGAACGGCTTATTGTACAGGGGATTGCATTACACCTTTGTGTTCGGTAAGGTCTGCTGTTTATGTTTACGGTTTGTCATGTGTGGAACGAAAAGTTTGTGAGATATTCCTCCTATAGGAATTGAAATGAGCGCAGAGCTATAGTAGCCTAATATGATTATTTCTTGAAAGTTAATTTATTTTTCTCGCGAACCGTTTATCGCAGCAAATAGCGGCTATAGCACCTTATAAAAGATGAGAAAAAGTTATTTCATGTGATGTCTGTGAGGCTACTTCGCGAGTAGTTCCTATAAGAATGGGCGGCCACAATTTATGTCGGTCTGCCTCATGTCTAAAGCAGCATGTTCCGTGAAGGTGCCGCGGACCGGATTAAAATAGCCTGGTCAGCGAATCAACAATCAGAGAAAACTGCGCTGAGAACGTTGTAGGCGGATATTAGACCTACCTGCTGTTGGTCTAGACATATCTATGCCTTAAACTCGTATCCTGTCATTTAGAAACAATGCTGTGGTCTAGTCTAGTCATCAACAAAAAATGAACGGATTGCAAAAAAAAATTATGGATTTGGCGTGACATTTCTTGAGCGTGCGTGAGAGCGTGAGATTGGTGCTGAAAGCGTGAGTGTCACGCCAGATGCGTGAGAGTTGGCAACCCTGTATGATAGGTTACTTAATTCAGAGACAGACATATATTAAGTGGGTTGTCGCCATTTTTAAATATGCCGTTCAACATGTGCTCACCTTTGCTCACATTTTCATAAATCCGCCAATTAGTTGCCACATTACCAATGGCCACAGGTAGATTGGCTGATCCTCCCAGCAGGAAATTGACAGCTCTTCCACCAATCCACGTAAAGAACATAATATGTCAGTGTCCACCAATGATGTAGCATCTAACTGGCTTGTCTGTGAAAATATGGGTGGAGGCAAACACTTGAGGGACTCGGTAGATGCTAACTGGCTGATGCTAGCTAGCCCTCCAAATCCTGACCCCCCTGGTTCAGGAGACAGAGAGAATGGGGATGTGATGTCATCTTGGCCTATACTGGTGTTTGGTGTCCCAAGCAGTGTTTGGGCATTTGAGATAAGAATGCCATACTGTAGCTGAATCATGAAGTCAGTGGTTATGACTGCATTTCCTGTGGGAGAGAGCCATCCTTGTTCGTCTGATGGATGAGAGCCATGACTAGAGCTTTGGCCATGACTGAAAGAAACTGATGTGTGATGATGATTAGTCTCTGGGTCTTGGATGACCAAACGTAGAGTGTTTGACAGTTGTGACAGCTTTTAGGTGACTGCGCTGTCAGAGACCAAGTTAACGGACCTTGTTGTTATTTATTTGAACAATGAAAATATATGATGTGCAGCACATGTGTAACGCCTACACAACTCATATCTACCTTCGACTCACACCAGGCAGTGACAGTGCTGCAGCTTTTGACATGAAAGATATGGCAGCCCAGCCAGTAACTAACTGACATTAGTTAAGGTATTGATTTTGCTATACTTACAGAGACTTCACTAACGTAGTTAGTAACACCTGTGCTTACTATTTCTTCTCAAAATGGCTGCTATGAAAAAGGTCTATAGCCATCTCCCAAGGGAACTAGGCACTGTGGTTAGGGCTAAAGAATAACCTTGCGGTACATACCAACTGGATTTGGACATTTGTACCAGAATAAGCCCGTAGCTGTATCTGTTGTCACAGTGTGAAATTTGTTGACGTCTGAATATATTGGATGCAGAAGCCCTGCCACTGCTCAGTCTGTTCGTATTGTAGCGGCGGGTTTCCAATCACAGAGCGCACGTGCTATGTATAACCCTGGGCACGCTGGTTGGTTGGCAGCCTGGCGAGAGGGGGGTGGACCATAGATATTAGAAAGCTACATACCACATTGGGCTCCAGCACGTACGTAAATAGCGGCGCCATCTTGGTGGGGGCAGCAATCACTGGAGGCCAATGGAGGAGCATGTGACTCTGACTGGACATCAGACAGGTGTCTGTGATTGCCTGCAAATGTTGCCCATAGACAGTAAACGTGTTTGCCCCCAGCAATATGGTGACTGTGTTTACGATGCCACCTAATAGAACTCGACACAGTCAATGCGGAATCTAGCTTTCTAATATCTATAGGGTGGACCCCCAGGAGATATAAGCTACCTGTTGAAGACGTTCTTGCTCTTTATGTCCTCCTGGGCCAGTTGTGGGCCACTGAGTTCTGATGCCTTACCGGTGTCTAATGTGTTTCTGGCAAATAAACAAGATAACTAAACACTGGCATTGAGTGAGACATTACTGAGTCCATTAGAGTCCAGACTCAGATGGAATACCAGCAGCTTCACATACCGAGTCCGTGGTTATGGTTGGATTTCCTGTGAGATGCACACAGAGCCTTATTATAGAGCAAGAGTCTGGTGCACAGCCAAGAACAAGAGCTTTGTTGGTACACTTCAACAGCTGACGATGAATCCACACCACACCAGGCCCTTGTCTTTGCCAGAGCTGACGTTTATCTGGGTCTGCGTGTCTATGGGAATCCACACCACACCAGGCCCTTGTCTTTGCCAGAGCTGACGTTTATCTGGGTCTGCGCGTCTATGGGAATCCACACCACACCAGGCCCTTGTCTTTGCCAGAGCTGACGTTTATCTGGGTCTGCGCGTCTATGGGTTTGTGGGCGCAGGTGTCCAGCCACGCGTTCCTGATCAGCCTGCCATGGCAACCCCCGCGCCGTGACTTATCGCTCGTCATCGCCACTGGACAGACGCCTGACTCAGAGACGCCAAGTGGCCGAGAGAACGACAGCTAAACTCACCGACGAAGAGGAGGAGGATGAAGAAGGCTCCGATCTCCAACGAGTTGGCTTCAGGCAGGCCCTGCAGTTTGGCCCACACGCGATGAAGGATGTCCAGGACTTCCTCTTTCACCTCCATGGTCTCACTGGAAGTGCTGCTAAAGAACACACACACACAGTCTGAGATAACACTGAGATAACACACACTGTTTCATCACAGTCTCATCTGAGATAACACACACACTACTCATCAACACACGGAAATGACACACCGTCTCATGATCACAGTGAAAGAACACACACAGCACTCATCATAACACTGTAAGAACACACACACTCTCATCATACGGAGTTAACACACACTGTGTCATCACAATGAGATAGCACATACTGTCTCATCAGGATCACTAGAACACACTAACATTTCAAGGCATCTGCCACTGGTGCAGTTCCTAAGTTGCCACAGGTCGACGTGTCATTTTACCTAAGAGTGGCCTTACAAGAAAAATGTTACTGCTTACAAATTTTAATGTAGTCTGTGCAGAGACACCCACTAACTAGGCCTTACTCCCAGCAATATAACAGTTCAGTAAGGGAAACACCTGTAAGGAAGTGAAAGGGTGTGTGCCTCAGACATGTCTATTTCAGTTAGTGGTACGTCTGTTTGTGTGTGTGTGTGTGTGCCTCAGATCTGCCTATTTCAGTAGTGGTACATCTGTGTGTGTGTGTGCGTGTATATATGTGTGTGTGTGTGTGTGTGTGTGTGTGTGTGTGTGTATGTGTGTGTGTCTCAGATCTGCCTACAGTAGTGGTACATCTGTGTGGCTGCACTCTGGCAGAGTTGTATTAATATCTACGAAACTACATGCTACAGCAGCAGTCTGTGTTGGTCCATTCCTAGGAACAGCCTACACTAACCTATACTCTCATCTTACACTTTACGTACTGTGTGATTACACACAGAAAACGCTATACACTAAAATACTTCCTCAGGTTTCCAATTAGCTCCTGGATCTTCCACATCATGTCATTACATATAGCAATGTGCTCGTTAGCTGGTGCCGTGGGCCACTGAGGCTGCCACTGCCACTGGGCGTGCTGTTCCGTGTGGTTCCGTGCGGTTCCGTGCGGTTCCGTAGCGTGCCCACTGGCACAGATCTATCAGCACAGTCTGACTGTAATGACAGGCCGGCAGGCTATTCCTGGCGTGGTATGCAGCGCGCCTCTCTCATTAACACAACCGCGTGGAGAATAGCACCACGCACGGGGACGGAGTGCTGTGTTAGTGGACGGGGTGAGGTGTGTGTGTGTGTGTGTGTGTGTGTGTGTGCTGTGTGTGCCTGTGTTATCAGCCTCAGGGAGTGTTTCAGAAGCTGTGAAAGATGTTAGCTTAAAGGTTACTAGGCAGGTTGACTTACAATTATTTTACAGGGTAAAGGGAAGATTCATCAATGAAGTGTCATTTGTGACTCAAACGTGAATGCATGCACATGTGTGTGTGTGTGTGTGTGTGTTTGCTGAGACACAGAATATGTCTGTGTCTGTCAGAGTATGTATTCACGGGAATATGTTAATGTTTATATGTGTGTGTGAGTGTGTGTGTATGTGTGTGTGTGTGTGTGGGGGGGGGGGGGGAGTGAGTGTGCATGTATGAGTATGTGTGTGTTTGTGAGTGTATGTCTATGTGTGTATGTGTGTGTGTGTGTGGGGGGGGGGTGTGAGTGAGTGTGCATATGTGAGTATGTGTGTGTTTGTGAGTGTACGCATGTCTATGTGTGTATGTGTGTGTGTGTGTGTGTAAGTGTGTGTGAGGGAGGCCGCCTTGTGTGGATATGTCTCAGCCACCTGCGAGGGTCACTGGTTCACCTCCCCTCCCCCGCCCCATTCTCCACCGTCTGTCACAGCTTCTCCAAAACACACTCACTTTATACTTACTGCACACATTTGAAAATATAGACACACACACACACACTCACACACACACACACTGAAACAACAGAGACACACACACACGCATACACATAAACACCCAGACAGACAAACACACACACACACACAAACATGCACACAGACACAAAGACCCAGACAGACAAAGACACACACACACACTGAAACAACAATGAACCAACACTGAACCAACACAGACACACACACACATACACATACACATATAAACAAACACCCAAATAGACACACACACACACACACACACAGACACACACACACACACACACACACGCGCAGACACACACACACACACACACACACACACAAAGTGCACAGACACACACACACACACACGCACACACACATGCACACACACACACACACACACAGACACACACACACACACACACTAAACATTCAGACCCTTTGCAACTACTGCAGGACACCCCAAGATACTCCCTGTACTTTTGTTTGTTTAGAGATAACACAGACAACTAGCTACAGTTCACAACAGTCACTAACTTTTATTGTCTGTGGTCAACTAACAAAATCCACATCGGTGCCAGAATGCCAGAAGTAAACATTGATGGCACAAAACAGAACACCATGCAGTAATGGAATGTTATGAACAAGGCAAGTAAAGAGGACTGTTTGATAAACTACTAACCTGAACACAAACTTTTGTCCGTACTTCTTGGTGGTCTTCACTGTTGTTTTTTATTTTTCTTAACACTGCGGTCCTTGTTGTGTACTTCTATCACCTGGCAAAGCCACACGTTTCACTCCCACAGCGTTGCTTTACCGTCCTCCTGAATGAAACGCCTGCAGGCAAGAAGTACTCTGAGTGTTTTTCTTCTATGCTGGTTTCTTCTCTTTGAAGGAGTCACCAGGGGAGGCTACTCTGCACAGCGTGTCTGTGAAGACAAAAACATTATGTTCTCGTCCAGGCTTTCCACTGCCCCCCCGTGCTCTCGTCTGACCGTGGAACTCTTTTGTTCCTCCAGTTGGCTTTTCTTTGCTCCACTGGTGAGTTGGACAGTCGGTCACCTCTGCGCTGACGTCTCACGTTGGTGGTGGTGAAAGCAAACGTCTCTGCCTCCCATAAGGGGTCTCAGTGACGCCACCCTTCTCCTCATCTACAACTTCTTTGTGCCGCTCTGGACTGGGAAGTTTTTCATTTCTCTCTCCCACTCCCCCTCGTCTTTTTTCTCCACTCTCTCTCTCCCCCTCTCTCTCTCTCTCTCACACTCACTCACTCTATTTTTCTCCCTCTCCCTCCCTCCCTCTCCAAGAGCCAGCTGCCATGCCGTCAAGCCTCCCTTTTTTGTCACTGGTCACCGTGGCGACTAGGGTTCCTTTTACAGCGAAAGGATTGGGAGGGAGGAAGGGGAGTGAGTGTGTGTGTGTGTGTGTGTGTGTGTGTGTGTGTGTGTGTGTGTGTGTGTGTGTGTACGTCTGTTCAGGCGTAGTAGGTCTGGTTGCCATTCAGCTGACATTCATTGGACGGGAAGAGTACGAGGGAGTGTGTGTGTGTGTGTGTGTGTGTGTGTATGTGTGTGTGTGTGGCTGTCAGACCTGTTGCTTGGCTCAGCTTAGAGAATGCAATGCTAATGAGAGAATAAATGAGGTTTTTGATGACGCGACAAAAACGCAAGTTCACAGCCTGAGTCACAAACTCAACACCTTCACCTTTATTTCTAACCCAAAACACGTATGTCCTTCACGCTCTTGAAATGGGCATTAGGTAATCTGGTGAGAACACACATTACAGATGTCTGTAGAGAAAAGGAGAAAAGTGAGAGGGAATTGTGTTTTGTAGATGTTTTGATGTTTTGTTTTTATTAGGAAATACATTTGTTTGGTAAGAAGGATAGTTAAAGACACCAGACCATCACTCCAGCCACCCTGGCTGTGTACCACAGTCCTGTCGTCCTTAACAAATCATTTACAGCATAACATTTCACACACACACACACACACACACACACACACACACTGGGCTGCTGAAACACACATACACAAGTCACATTGGATAAGGATAAAAGGACATGACACCACTAATAAGCATCCTTCATGTTGTTGAGCTCCTCAGACCTCAAAGCTAACACCCATAGTGGCAGGATGAGCATCAACATAAACTAAACACTTAATGCCACCGGATATACAGGCGACCTCTCTGTCTCTTCTGAAAGGTCGAAGTAAGATCAAATGCAATTAGTGGATTCATCAACTTTACAAGTTTGAATTTTGTAAGTAACTGTTTGAATGGTTATGGTCACATGGTGTGATGAAAATCTTTTGAGAGATTCACCAATCTCTTCACAAAGCAGAAGACAAGACTGTTTGATAGCGTTTCCATTTCCTCTCTCTCTCTCTCTCTCTTTTTCTTTTTTCTTCATGTCTGGCATTGTCACCTCTCCTACGCTCATCGTCATATAAAACGCTTTCCTGCTCTTCACACCCATGCATGCCTATGACAGAGGGAAAGATAGAAAGATACATAGGGGCAGAGAGAGAGAGAGAGAGAGAGAGAGAGAGAGAGAGAGAGAGAGAGAGAGAGAGAGAGAGAGAGATGGAGGCAGGGATAGAGGGAGAGAGAGATACATGCCAGTATTAAAAATGACACACACTCAAACAGACGTGCTTGCGTAAGATGATTAACAGCTCATTGTGTATGATGACCATTAACACCGTCCATTGCTCGGTATGTCTGCAACCCACGTGCATTATATGATACCAACCAGACACACCTCCTACATCATTCCACCCTCTCTTCTTTGCTGATAACTTCCTGCCATCTGTCTGTATTTTGAATTATTTTTCTATTTTGCCAGAGCAAAAGATTGAAATATGATTTAATGTCATATGATGTGTAGGGTTGGAAAGGTTACTTTTGAAATGCAATAAGTTACAGATTATTGCCTACGCTGTTAAAATGTAATTATGAGCGGCGCGCAGCGAAGCGGCGCTCATATAGGTTTAGTCAGATTTTTTTTTGTTTCTTTTTTTTTTCTTTTTCGCATGCCCAAATTTCCGTCAATGATTCCGGGACACTGAAAGACCGGGGTACACGAAACTTGGTGGGCATGTAACCCCACATGGATAGCATGGAACCATTGTTTTTCGTTTTGATCTGTAGCCCCCCCGCTGGACTGGACCCCCCGAAAGGAGGGTAGGGCAGACACAGTTTTCTGTGAATATCTCGAGAACTGTAGGGTTTAGGAGGACCATTTTTTTTTTGTATGTTGATCTCAAGGGGCCATGTCAACCCATTCCATAACCACTCATTTCATGTATAGCGCCACCTAGTTAAACACAAAAAAGAAAAAATGAGGTGTTGTAATCGAAGGTATCTGTGACCTAACATAGTCAAAACTGTACGAAATTGGAAGTGTAGGATCATTATGACACCCTCTGTATGCACGCCAAGTTTCGTGGAATTCCGTTCATGGGGGGCCACACAATAAATTAATTTATGTTACTATACACCAACTGGCCTGTAGGTGGCCGGAGACAGTTTTCTGTGAATATCTCGAGAACCGTAGGGCCTAGGAGGTCCACCTTTTTTATGTATGTTGGTCTTAAGGGGGAATGTCAACCCATCCCATTACCACTTATTTCATGTATAGCGCCACCTAGTTAAAAATTAAAAAGCAAAAAATTAGGTGTTTTCATCACAATATCTCTGGCTGACAAGGTCAAAACTGCACGAAATTAAAAGTGTAGGGTCATTATGACACCCTCCAAATGCATGTCAAGTTTTGTGTACTTTCGTTCATGGGGGGCCTTACAATAAAATAATTTATGTGTACATTTAGTGACGTACACCAACAAGGATCCCCGGGACACTGAAAGACCGGGGTACACAAAACTTGGTGGGCATGTACCCCCACATGGATAGCATGGAACCGTCATTTTTTGTTTTGATCTGTAGCTGGACTGGACCCCCCGAAAGGAGGGTAGGGCAGACACAGTTCTCTGTGAATATCTTGAGAACTGTAGGGCCTAGGATGACCATTTTTTTCCGTATGTTTGCCTCCAGGGGTCATGTTAACCCATTTCATGTGCACACATGTGCACAAACAGATACACACACACACACACATATATTCACAGTAATCATACGTATGACACATACTCACACAGTAGACATATGTACGCTTGCATGCACAGGCACATACGCAGGCACACACACAAGCACGCACACACACACACACACACACACACACACACACACACACACACACACACACACACACACACACTCACACTCACACACACACACACCCACACACATAACATATTCATAACACAAACAATCAAGAATTTCTCAGAATTATGAACAGGCAAGATGGAGGTGGGGTTGTATAAAATGAATTTTACATGTGAAATCTAAGAACTAATCATGTTTTGGTACTTGTTGTCTAGCAGATACCAGTGAGAATTGAGTGTGGATAATGCAATTTAGTGAGACAGTTAGAATCATATAGGCCTTTCAGCGTGATTTCTTTTTGTGGAAAAAATGTGCTGGACTGGGCGGCGGTCATATTTTGTACCGCTCTGCGGTACATCTAGTTTAACTATTTGGGTTACTTAGGTAACTAATTATTTGATTAATTTTTTAATATTCAAAATTGAGTGCATTTGCCAAACGAATTGAGTATTTATAGGTCGTGAAAAGATGCCAAACAACATTATGAATGCTAAATTCTACATATTATTTGTATAGCTTTTTCCTGAAAAGAAAGTTCAATTGGTTTGTAATCACCAAGATTTTGATTAATAAGTAATTCAAATATTTATAGTATACTAATTTCACTAATTATGAGGCTTTATGAAAGGGTTATAACCCTTTATGAAAATGTTTATAATGCTGTGTCCACACACACACACACCACCCCATCACTATTCCACGAATGACGGGGCCTGTAGGGGTGGTTGCTGGGCAGGCCGTCTGGAAACTTTCTTTGTGTGTGTGTGTGTGTGTGTGTGTGTGTGTGTGTGTGTGTGTGTGTGTCCTGCATCTTGTAAAGCAGAGGGCCTGTTGAGGGGAGTAGTGGGGGAGGGGCTTAGGGATAAAGGGAGTCTTTGTACAGGTGCTCTTGGTTCTTGGTTGGCGTCCCACCAGAAAAGTATTTTCTGCAGTGTGGAGTCTGCATGACACACACACGCGCACATGCACACACACGGTCCTAAAATGGGGTGGGGGGGGGGGGTGTTTGTGTACAGTGTAGTGGAATAAAGGAAGACCACAGACTGACTTGACTGCAAACAGGCATTTGAGAGCCAGGGCCGGCAGAGGTTGATAGATACTGATACCCACATCAGCCATTACAACGTCATGCAATCCGATCTTATTGCAAGGGCAGAATACTTTTCTTTATGTTGAAGTAGACACAACATGCATCTTTGAATAATGACATAGAGTAGACTTATGTCAATGTGTGTGAGGCATTATAAATGCTTTATTAACCTTTATAAATGTGTCTATAATGCTTCATGTATACCACCTTATATACCACCCTTCCTTTTATCTAATGTGGTGGCTTAGTGGTACCAAAACAACTATCTATAATGTCTTAGGACCTAAATACAAAATAAATCACATTTAAACTCCTACTGTCTCATTTTTATTTGGCCTTGCACACTGACTCGAACAGAAGCTATATGAAATACCCCAGATTCATTGTATAAAATATTCTGTTGATATGGCAACATACATTCCATGGAGGCTTAGACTTCTCACTGAATCACACCCTTATTGTGTGGTTTACAGTGACATGACTACAATATGCTTTCTGTGCTTTTTATGAATTATTCAAGATGACATCAAAAAAAGTCTTCAGTATATTTATTCCAGAAGTGCATTCAGTGTCACAGCTCAGAGGAGAGTGAGACCATGTTGTTAATATGTGTTTCTCCAGCGCTGCTGTGTCTGTGAATGTTTCACATTCTAAGGAAAACTGGTAAAGTTGAATGTGAACGGTCTGATGTTAACGGTCAAGAAGTACACAAACAACTAAAAAAACACACACACACACAGAGTTAGCATACCAGCCTCTGCAATGCATGCTAGTATCTCTTTGAAGATGTACGACATACGCAACATATGGTCTTGTCTCTGCAGGCTCTAGATCAATCATAATAGGATTGTATTCTCCTGCCACTGACATATTGGGATATTCATTGTCTAGGGTGAGTTAGAGGTAAGGTTTTAATCTGATAATTCTGTTGATGAAATTGCGACAAAATAATCAGACTGAATTTAATTTCAATCTAAGTAGAATTTACCATTGCTGGAGCTCCCCCCTGTGGAGAAAGCAAGTCACTATCCGATATCCAGCATCAGTTTTGTTCTATAGCTCAACATCAATCATATACAGCGGGGGAAATAAGAAGTGAACACATCAAAAAAAATAAAAATCAGTAAGTACCAGTATACTTCCAATGAGGCTATTCGCATGAAACTTTTACCAGACATTATTATTAACTCAGGTAATCCACCCATATAAAAAAAATCCAAACATTAAGAAGTCCATTAGAGTTATGTGTAATAAAGTGGAATGACACTGACATTTCTTAAATACTTTGTGGGAAAGCTTTTATTTGTAATGACAGTTTCAAGGCATTTCCTGAATGACGAAACTAATCAGTCGCAGTACTCAGGTGTGATTTTGGCCCATACTTTTAAACAGTCTTTTAATATTGAAGATTTCAGGGGTCCCTCAGGGCCTTAAATCCCTTTCTCTGAAACCAATTGAGAGTTTCCTTTGCTGAATGCTTTGGATTATTATCCTGCTGGAAGGTCTAGCCATGTCTCATCCTCATCATCCTGGTGGATGGCAAGATTATCCCGGAACAAAATGACTCCATTCATCATTCCTTCAACTGTATGAAGTCTGCCAGATGAAAAAACACCCCACACCATGATGCCTCCACCTCCAAACCTCACTGTTGATAGGGTATTTTTAGGGTCATGCACAGTGTCATTTCTCCTCCAAATATGGTGTGTAGTATGACATCCAAAAAGTTCAATTTTGCTCTCGTCTGACCAAAATACAGTATTTCATAGGCTTGTCTCAAATGTTGTGTATAGCAAACTTTCAATGAGCTTTGACATGTTTTTCTTCAGTAATAGTCATGCGGGTTGAGCATGCATAGAGGCCATGGCGGTGGAGTGCATTGCCTATGATTTAATCTGTAACAATTGTACCTGCTGCTTCCAAGTAAATTTCCGGAGCTTTCTCAGAGTGGTTCTTGGCTCTTGGGCTACTCTTCTGACTATCCTTCTGACTTCCTAGTCAGAAATCTTGCAAGGAGATCCTGTGCATGGCCGATTGATGATGCAGTGATGTCCTTTCCGCTTGCCGATAATGGCTCCAATATTGCTTAATGGATGATTCTGAAGTTTTTAAATGCATCTGTAACCAGTTCCACTGATATGTTTTGCAACAGTTGAAAAGGTCTTGGGAGAGCTCTTCAGTTTCTTGTCTGACACCTTGGTAATGAAAAACGTTTTATAGCCAATCAATATGTATATTAATAGATAAGAGGGGTAATTACTCTCTAACTACTTATAGATTCCATCTTGTTCCTTGCCATTTCTTGTCTTTGTGTACTGCTTTTTCTTAGCGTGTTCAATACTGTTTCCCTGTACCATTCCACTTTTTTACTCAACTCTACTTATGGACATTAATGTTTGGATTTATTTATATGTGTGGATTACCTAAGTTAATACTAATGTCTGTTGAAAATTTCATGCGAATAGCCTCATGGGAAGTATACTTACTGAAAAAAAGGTTGACGCATTCAATACTTATTCCCTTCGTTTGAGCTTGCCATCGAATGATAGGCCTCTTCCCTGTCCTGTCGGATTAAAGGCATAACCCCCCCCTCCCCCAATCTGACATCTCTTTATCCTTTATCCCCACCACCAACGCCCCCCGCCCGCAGCACCAGAGAGGAGGTAAGGTACCTGCCTAAGTTGAACATGCTGCTGAGTTATAGAAGTACCACAAGTAAGACCCCAACAAAGCATGAATTAAACACCCAATAGGCTAAAGTCAGATTAAAAAATAATAATAATAAGGAAACATGAAACATGCACTCCTGCCCCCAGCCCACCCATGCTCTCAAGGCAACTCCAGCGCTGCCTTGAAGTGGACGATGGGGCCACAAAAGACCAAGCAGCCCAAACCCATGTTGCTGCAGAAGAAGAAGGCAGCAAATTGCGCCCTGATACATTGATCAGTATTTTCATTCATAGCTTGATTTATAACACGTCAGCCCTTGAACATGGCGGATTTTTTTGAATGGCTTTTTCTGATTTATGGAATGATGAAAACAAAAACCGGTAAAAATAGCCGTATTGGTAGCCTTCTTAATAGGCTATCAGCAAAATGACACAATGATTTTTGCATGTTTTCAGCCAATTTTCAGATTTCTGCTTTCTAAAAGTATGCAATTTAAGTCCATATTTAACTAATGCATAATTTGCATTTTAAAACAACATTTTGGAAAACTACATATAATATTAAGGCTTATTTGCCTAATGCCTAATGGTGGTATCTATTATTTATTCATTTTTACCCAAATTCACCTGTTTCCCTGCAAAACAATTTGGTGCTTTTGTCAAACGTGTCCCCAAAAAGTTGCTTAGCTAGCTTAGACCATTTAGGAATACCGAGTTCCAAAACCTACATTTGCTATGGGGTCCACGAGGGGGAGACCTTGTTTCTGAAAGTTGGAACGCTATGCAAATGAGTATGGGGAGAACTCTTTTGAAGAATCGTTGATGTTGCTTCTTATAATATCCTAGAAGCATGCAATAGGGCGTGTTAAAAGGAACTGTTGAAGAATTGAAGAGGTCTTTTGCATGAGAGCAAGCGTATGACAACTTGGGATAGCCTCGGATGGTACTGCGGCGCTATCTCCGTCCTCCTGTCTGCGTGCGGAACGAAAGCACTCCCCTTCGCCAGTGTGATTCCTGCACCAAAGATCCTCCTCTCCTCCGCCGTGTAGCTAGCGGCCGGGCGGACTGCGTTCATGTGCGGGAGTGACTGTGTGGCCGTCTGATAGCCTATCTCCAATGCTAGGAGCCGGCAGGATGGAAGAATTCGTAACCGAGGAAGAGGAGCCATGGTACGACCAGCAGGATCTGGAACAGGGTGAGTTATCGCCAGAGAGAGAACCGCTAGTGCCGATGTCTCATTCGGCGTAAGGGAGTGGGGAGGGTTCTTGCCAGTGTAGAAACTGGCTTGTTTTCAGATATATATATTCTGGCATTTTGGTAGTCAAATGTACATGTTGCAGACACACCGTCCTGGCTTATTGATTGCAATTGTTTCACAAATATACCCTATTTGCGCGGAACATTCTTGGGGAAATGCGTCTGGAATCCGGTTCCTTTTTGCCAGCCGCTTGATACGGAACAACTGAACACCGCGATAACGTCATTGCCTAGCTCCAGCTGGATGGCCTATATTATGGTTTTGGCCACAAAATTACACATCAGCACATGCACCCAAAGAATGTATGATTACAACTGGCTTTGGGGAGGCCTATAAATGTTGTCCGTATGAAGTGTCGTCTACCAGTACTTATAATTTGGGTGTACATACTTGAATTGACTATTTTTCGAAAAAGCCTTGGTCTTTTAGGCATAACGTTTAGAAAAAACATACTTGCAGGTATAGCCTACAGTCTGTCAACAAATGCATGGCCATTCCCTGAGAGGATGCACATCTGCTTGGGTGGATGTTATGTGCAAAGCATATCCACGTCGGGCTCTTTGCCCATAGAGCAAACAAGTTTACGATCGACCACCATCACCAGCTGCTGCTCTGTTACTGTAAACCATCAGCGACAAAACGGTCTCAATCATGCTATTACTGGTCCATTTAACACGGAAGTGAATTAGAGATTCCCTGATAACAGTTGCGTGGATGGCGCTTCCAGACGCGTTTCCTCTCATCAAAGAGCCCGCGGTGGAAGTCGTCTCCCCGGCCTCCGCCATTCTCCCCGCACTTCACCTCATACGCATCTCTTTCACACACACACACACACACAGACGCACACGCACATGACTTTAACCGTGTCATCATGTCTGCCACGACACTCATCAGAAGGCACCCCACAGGACGGTTCTTACTGCAGCTGCCTGGCGGTGACATTCATAGGAATCGTGTGGAACATTTTCCAGGCAAACAGGAAGGGGGGAGGGGAAGAACATCAGAGGACACCTTTCTGTTTGTCCAACACAGACCACCAAGACTAGGCATCTAACTAACACAGTGCTAGTAACCTACTGTAACCTACATACCAGGAGTTGTGCAAGTAACCCAAGAACAGCGTAACGGTGACACATGAATGGTGTGGTGGTAACGACGCATGAGTACAGTGTAACGATGGTGATACATGGGATAACTTTCTGATTGGATGAGCATTATCATTTGCCTACTGATGATTAAAGTTATCTCAAAAAAAGGATGAGTGGGCACTGGGCAGATGCCAAATATGGGCGGGCATGTGCCAGCCGTGTTCAGCGCTGCTACAAACATTGCCTTGTCTTGTGTATGATTAGCTTGCCATGCTGCTGACTCCTGTGTTTGGCACTCTGGCTACGGTGTGTGGAGGGCCCTATGTACATAGAGTCCTTTCAGAGACTGCATTAGAGGCGCTCAGGGGATCCGCAGCTGAGTGCTGCTAGTATCCTGACATTTGGCTGTGGCCAGCATGACTAAGTGTTCCAGTGCAGGGCACGGCTGGAGCAGGAATGT
>NW_027468774.1:4092644-4150144 GCF_046254945.1 Alosa pseudoharengus
ACGCCCCGGAGACCGACACCCCCGCAGACCGACGCGGCGACGCCGGCGCGTACGAGGAGCAGGACGGCGTGTTCGAGGACGACCGCGGCGAGCTGCCCAACTCCAGCCCGGTGCGCAAGAGCTGCAGCGACACGGCCCTGGACGCCATGATGTCACGGGACGCCTCCGGCCGCCGCAGGGGCAGCTACGCGCTCCACGCCAACAGCGTGCGCCGCCGCGGCATGTCCATCCTGCGCGAGGTGGACGAGCAGTACCACGCGCTGCTGGAGAAGTACGAGGAGCTGCTGGGCAAGTGCCGGCGCCACGAGGAGAGCCTCCGCCACACCGCTGTCCAGACCTCGCGCCCCGTCTCACGCGACCCCTCCGTCAAGGACGGCTACGTGGGCCCCCACGCCCACACGCACCTGCCCCCACCCTCCACCTCTTCCTCCACCTCCTCCTCCACCACCACCACCGCCGCACCTCCAGAGGGGGGCGCTAAGGCCACAGATGCCCCTGGGGGTCACGCGCGTGGTCAGAACACGCCCGAGTACAAGGCGCTGTTCAAGGAGATCTTCTCCCGCATACAGAAGACCAAGACCGACATCAAGTCCACCAAGAAGTCCGGCAAGTCGGGCAAAACGGGCAAGTCCAGCAAGTCCAACAAATGAGGTTTTAGAGAAAGGGCTGGTCAGTAGGATGATAAGATAGTTTGGGACCCTGTGTCTCCCCAAAGGTCAGAAGAGAGACTCACTTGATTAATGGCTTGGTGTCGGTGCCGGGAGATGAGCCAGCGCTCTGGGACTCCTTGAGTAGCCACCTGTGGAATGACAGGTAGTCGATCGCAGGTACCACCACACCTGTGCTGAGGTGAAACAGCCTGCAGGTGTCCTATTATTAAGTCATCCTCTAATGGGCTCCACCTCAGGGACTCATCACTCCACAGCGAAAAAAAACAGCTTATGAAAAGACTATTACAGCTATGACAACTTTTACAAACTTAAATGCATTAAGGGAATTAAAGGAGTGGTCTTTCAGTCAAATTTACGACAGACTCTAGGCGAACTCACTCAAGACAGACACACACTCCTACGTGAAGTAATTCGGTGGTTATAAGTGACACATTCAAAAGTGTCAACTTGTTATTCAGTGGGAAAGTTAACATGCTTTGGAGGGAACTGAAGATGAATGTGTAATTTGGCCATGATGCAAAGACATTAGATTTGCTGATTTTCCCATTACTTTGACAGCTGATATCATATACCGGTACATCATTTACATATTTGGTTAACCTCTGAAATTACCTATGAAAATATGTAATTTGGGGATTTGAAATGTAGATTACCCAAGCACAGTTTCTGTTTGGTTCGTAACCAAGCAAAACTGTACTGGAATTGAGTTACCTGGCTCAGAACTCTATTTGACTGGAGTCAAGCATTTGAAATCATTTATTATTCAAAGTAACAAACAAAATGGCCAACTGTAGGCATAACTGATCATCTTTGCCTTTGCATACATGACTACGTGGAACATGAACTTAAAACCACTTGTGCTGACTTTCACATTTCAGGACAATCTGATCTAGTCTAAAAGTATAGTGTAACCACTGATCCTGCAGAAAATGCCATTTTGCATTCCTGAGGCTTTTTCCCCACAACCTTCTCTTACTGATACATGTGACTTAGTAACCTTTACTGATACACGGCATTACTAAGGTGACTTAGTAACCTTTACTGATACACGGCATTACTAAGGTGACTTAGTAACCTTTAAAAACAAAATGGGCCTTCCAGTCGGTGAGACACCTGTCTGCGTTGGCATTTTTCCGTTGAGCCGTGATTGAGCTGGAATCCAGCCTGTACGTGCTCTATTTCGCTCTGCTGTGCTCTGACTGACCTCAAGGGTCCGGCTCAGCCTCACACGCTCGCAAATCCTCCTGATGTGCTCGTCAGGTCAACAAACAGTAGACTTACAACTTTCTTAGAGGCAGAAGTTCATGCCACAGTACAAGGGACTGTGAACTGGGCGTAATGTGACATTGAAGGGGAACTGCAGTGACCATTGAGGAGGGAATTAGGGTTAGGCTTTTAGTAGGGATGACCAATATTATCCGTAAGACATCGGTATCGGCAGATAACAGCTTAAGAATTGTATTATCGGCGTCGGCAGATATGAACATTCCTGGCAGATGAATCAGCAAGACTATTATCGGCACAACCTATTTGGGTGTCAAGGATCATAACATTATGTGAAGCATCATACAAGATCTGTTCAAATAGTTTGAAATCTCCATTTTTATGAGTCTTCTAGTGCAGGAGAGACCCTTAAAGGAAATAAAAAAAAGATTTATATAAATAAATTGGTTATCGGCTTTGCTAACTGGCCTAAATGAGTTAGAAAAGGTCAACATATCGAACATCAGCAGAAATATCGATATTGTTGTCCATATCCATATTGATATTGATATCCAATATTGTGCATCCCTAACTTTTAGGGTCACCCCGCAACCCCCCACCCCCCACCCCACACACACACACACATGCACACACACACACGCACACACACACACACACACACACACACAATGCAGTGACTCGGCTGTATCTAAAATAGTGAGAGATGTAGCCGGGAATTAATGCCAACCTGTGGTGTTACAACCGCACGTACATCCACCCTGTTCTGTGGAGGAAGTGGAATATAAAATATGAAGACTCTGAAAGTAATAGGAATAAAAGGGAGTGTGATATTTATTATATTAAGACGTTTAGATATCACAGATGAAGAAAATGATCTGCATCACTAAAGAGATAAATAGCGATTTATAAGAAGTGTGTTGATTACGGGTGTAGGCCTTGCCAAAAACCATTCCAAGCCTTTTGCATATCTTTTGTTTTTGCTATATCATGTAGCTTAGTGTGTTTACTAAATGGAGTTGTGTTGTTTTTACTCATGCATGCATCAGAGCTGAATGGGTTCTGTGTCTCTTAAGTGTTCTGTAAAAGAGGAGAGCACACGATGAGAGCAGAAATTCCCACCAGAGTTCCACAGCCTGATGTATTGTGCCATAGAACCACAGGGAAATAAATACAAACACACAAATACAAATGTTATAACCTGCTTAAAGCTGCTTCAAGAATGCCTTCAGGATGCCATAGAGGGATTGGACAAACACTGATTTCCTCTTACGTGGGATACTTGTGCCAATTTCTTTGCCGCAAAGCAGATATCCATTAGACTCATGCGGCATGCAGACATTGATACCAAAGCATAACTCCTTCTATAGTATCTGAAGAGAGACTATTTTGTGTCCATTTTTCATCCATGCTCAGCTACAGTAAACAGGCTAATATCATATTATAAAAACTCACAACATTTCAGAGTATCGTACAACTGGGTTCTGATCTAACTTTGTCTTCTCTCAGTTTTCTCTCAAATTAGACTCATTTACTTATAGTTCCATTTATGTTTCATTCCAGGAATATCATTTTTAGGTAGCGGATGATGTTATGGGTGGGGTTTGATTTATAATGAGTTTTGATGACAGATTGAAATCTGTGTCATCCAATTTCAGCACCGTGGTGTATGCGTTTGTGTGTATCTATGTATGTGGATGTATGTATGTATGTATGTGGATGTATGTATGTATGTGGATGTATGTATGTATTTTGGTCATTACTCCAGACCCTCTCCCATTTGCACTTGTAAGAGAGCTGTGAGCCTTGTGTAATCATGTACTAAAGCATTTATTCCCTTTGTTACATAACTCTATGGTGCCTATGTCATATCATATCAGTGTACACAATGCTTCTTTTCCTCCTGCTTATTGCTTTATTGGGCTTTTTAGTGTGCAAAGCAAATATAATAGCCTAGTCCCTTTCCTCCGCATCCACCCTCTGTAAGAAAAACTGAAGCCGTGCATTCTTAAAATGTACTGTACTGCTTTCGAATCTAAACACGCTTTTATGAAAATACGACTCTCTGACGATGACAAACACTTCGGATGTAGCCTACTCAACTTTGTCCAATGGTGAATATTGGGAAGATATGAATATATTAAGTTATATTTGATGTGAAATGATGACAGCTTGGCTCGTCAGGGTCAGCAAGTGTGACTGAAAACGACTCTGCAAAGCTCAATGTATCTGATTTAATCACTCTGTTTTGCTCTTTATACAATTAAAGCATTGACACAAACCCTCCTGTCTGATGTCCTGTACTTTATGGGCCGAGTTCCTGTACACGGATGAAGCCCAGTCCTGGTCTAACAGAGAATGTTGGTGAATTTCTTTGAAAATGAGCATGTTGGCCAGGAGCAGGCTTAATCCGTGCACAGGAAAGTGGCCATGTCTCTTAGTGTGTCAGCTCAGGTCACTTAGTGTGAACGTTATTGTTGTGGCTCACACAAACACACAGTGTGAAGCACTGTGCAACACAACACAACAGAAGCTATACAAGTCTGACTTTGCATGGGGTTACCATAGCCAAACAAGTGAGCTATACAAGTCTGACCTTGCATTGGGTTACCATAGCCAAACAAGTGAGCTATACAAGTCTGACTTTGCATGGGGTTACCATAGCCAAACAAGTGAGCTATACAAGTCTGACCTTGCATGGTTACCATAGCCAAACAAGTGAGCCTTTGCATAGTTACAGGCACCAAAAGAGCTTGAGCTGCTTGAGCTTTGACCACTTTCAGGTTTATATAGCCAAACAAGGCTGACCTAGAGCACAAACACACCATGGTCAGCACTGTTAAGTTACGAAGCTGTATGTAGCCCAATAAAGGTTAAATGAATGTGTTTTTTTTTTTAATTATTATTATTATCATAGAGGCCTTTCAATAGTTGAATAACAAACAAAATACTGCATGGAGGGTCCTTGGGGGACAGACTGCAGTGTTGATGTCTCCTGCAATACTTCTGGGGGGACAGACTGCAGTGTTGATGTCTCCTGCAATACTTCTGGGGGGACAGACTGCAGTGTTCTGCATGCTCTTCCTGTATCTACTGAAGCATAATCCTCCTTCCTCATCATGGAGCCTGATAACTGAGAACATGCAGTGGTTGCATAAATGATCGCCAAGAATAAGCAAGCTGAAAGGATGTAGTAAAGGTTTAGACCTGTCATAACAAAGAGCACCTTGTCTGTGTTGTTTATTCTCACAATATATCTTTTCCATGTGGAACATCGCCTTTGCACCAACATGCCCCCAGAGAATCAGCCAAGATTTCTGAACACAAGAGACTCTTGGAGGCAAAATCCTGTAACTGCAGCCCTATCTGGCATGTTGGTGAAAGCAGCTTGGGACGTTGTGTAAAATGTGAATAAAAGCAGAATGTGATTACTTGCGAATCTCATAAACTCATATCTAGCTGCAAAAAGGCACTAGGTCCAGGTGCTAAAACCAGAGCCGGACAGTAACGGAGTACATTTACTTGAGTAAAGTACTTGAGTACAATTTTGAGGGATCTGTACTTTACGCGAGTATCATTTTTGGGGAGTACTCATGACTTTACTCAAGTACATTTTAAAAGGAAAATATTGTACTCCTTAGTCTTTACTCCACTACATTTCTATCTAAAACCATGAGTACCCGTTACTTCTTCTAAAAAAAAAAAGAATCTCGGAAACCCTCAATTTGTTGTTTCCCTCTCAAACGTGATTGGATAGTGCAGGCGCCACTGATTGGGACAACCTATCAGCAATTACCTTGAGCTTTCCGCCAAAGTCAACTCCATGGTCAGATTTAGATAAGAGACGAAACCATGGACGAAACAATGGATGAAGACGCAGCAGGTCCATCCCGGGAATGTGCCAACCTGTGGCCCCACCTCGCCAGACTATTTCAATTTTCTGAACAAGTTAATGATAGTTTTCACTTCAAGTGTTTCAATTACAAAATAGTATTTTGTACTTGAAATACGTATTTTAAATACATGTATTAGAAATACTGCCCATCCCTGGCAACATGGTAAAAAGATGAAAATGACTTGATTTTACTTTCAATTCCTTTTACATTCTCCAAGGTATTAACATTAAAATTTTTCATAACTCCATGTAGGACGTTTCTGTACATAAATGTAAGCACTGTGGCAGTAATGCAATATTTAGAAAATGTAGGCTACTCTTGTACTCTTGATACTCAAGTACTTTTAAAAACAAGTACTTCAGTACTTTTACTTAAGTAGACATCTGAGTGTTGTACTTTTACTTGTACTTGAGTAAAATTTAGCAAAGGGTATCTGTACTTTTACTCAAGTAATGAAGCTGTGTACTCTGTCCGCCTCTGGCTAAAACGGCCTGTCTGCAGTCTAGACCTGACAAATTAGGTGCATCATGGAATGGCAAACATGATTAAAAACCACATAATCTTCAGTGTCCCGCCGGCGGGACGGTTACCCCCCTCTCCCCACATTCTAAATCATTCTAAATCTAAATTGATTTTAAAACAATTGTATTGTTGCTATGTCCGCTTTTGGTGCTACCCTGACTTCTGGCTGCAGTGTAGCTGCAGCACAGGTAGATGCAACATATTGGGTCCTGAAATATTCACAAGAATCCATAGAAATTGAATCTTCATGTTGTATTATCCAATATTAGTTGTACAGATGTATAGTCTATCTTATACACACTCATTGAACCAACAAAGTAAATGCAAAAAGAGACTTTTTTGTAATTATTCCATATTTTGTGTAGTCAGTCTATATCAGAATACCTGACATACAATCTAAACAGTTCACAAGAAACCTCAAAGTGTTACCTTTCATTTGAGACCAGGATTATGCTTCTACACAAAGGGGTTCATGTGCAGTAAGCATTTGATTGTCAGTATGCATTTTGTATAACAAAAAGTCCTATGGGGAGTTTCCATAGGCATTTTACAAAACGCATAAGCATACCTTGGCAAATAATAGTCTAAAGCACTCATATTTTCATTCTATATTGCTCTACTTTTGCACACAACTTCACAAGACCTGGTGCTAGGGCTCAGTTGTGTTTCTAAGTGATATCAAGAGACCTAGAGGGCTGAAATGTGGTCAGTTTCAGAGATGCTTGTAATCCGGCAGAAAGAAAAAAACTATATTCTAGCCTCTGTAACTCTGTGTGAGTACATCACACATTTATTGTGACTGTTTCCTACGAAAACAAGAGGTTCTCAGCTTTCTATAGAGGTCCAACATTTGATGGTAGGCCCCAAAAGAAGTGGGAACAATTCCCTTGTAAATAGGCACAGTGCAATTTCAGGCAAAAACTTAAAATTTGTATTGAGATCAATGGTTGACTACCCATACCCATACTGTTGAGCAACTGTAAGGAATGGGACATTTCATTCTCAAAACTCTAGCAACTGGTCTCCTCAGTTCCTAAACATTTACAGAATGTTGTTAAATGAAAGGGTAAGGCAGAACAGTAGTAAATATACCCATCCTGACTTTTTTAGAAACATTGCTGGCATCAAATTCAAAATATAGTCAAATTCATCATTTTCATTTGCAATGCACTTTCATTTGGCGTCGTAGACATAGATATTTAGACTGTCTGCGGTATTCTTTTCCACTTGTTATTTCTCTAGTGACTTTGAACTTTGCACCAGGAAGTGCCGTCTCTGTTCTGCTGACCGTCTGGACTGTTGTCATTGGATACAAATAAACATTCTGATATTATTAGTCATTCAACAGGACTTTCAGAGGCCCCAAGGGATTTGATAACAACGATCACCACTGCAGCTGTACTAAATAATATGAAAACCCACCTCAGTGAAGGCTGTACATTTTTTTAATGATGTGTTGAGCTATCCATCAAATAACATGCTTCTTTTCCCACTCCAAGAGCTGAAGGAAACAGAACCCCACCAGTGGATACCCTCCAACCCAATCCACCCTCCATTGCCACAGCATTGCTGCTGAATCACATCCACACCCACACCAAACAAACTACAGCACACTGAGAGGGACTTTTCTTTTTTGTAGTCGTTGTTGTCGTTGTTATGTGCATTCCATACATGTTCACCTACAGAAGAGCCGCATAAGGCAAAAAGAAAAACAGGAAAAGCAAACCAGTGTCTACAAAGAGAAACACAGAAAGGTGGAGGGTGTGCGTGTGTGTGTGTGTGTGCGTGCGTGGGTGTGTGTGTGTGTCCACCGTACGGAGGCCAAAGAGAAGTGGAGGGTGGGGGTGGTGGGTGTGTGTGTGTGTGTGTCCACCGTACGGAGGCCAAAGAGAAGTGGAGGGTGGGGGTGGTGGGTGTGTGTGTGTGTGTGTGTGTGTGTGTGTGTGTGTGTGTGTGTGTGTGTGGGTCACCACCGTACGGAAACCAAGAGGATCGGATCGGATCACATCATCATCACCACCCCTGGCGGCAGCGGAGTCTGACGTTGGCATGGCTACTGGATCAGCGGATCACGGGCCGGTCAGGTTGAGAGCCGATCGAGTGGACCGGAGCTAAACTGGGCGCAGATCCAGGTCCATGTCGGGCCAGAGTTAGCTGCCGGCTGGGACGCGTTGTGTTTAATTTTGGTTAAAACAGGATCTGCTCTTCCAGCTCCACATCGATAAATAAAAACACTGACAAAAAACGCTTTTGATGCGTGGATGGGTGTATGTATATATGTACATGTGTACATATGTGTGTGTCTGGTGGGTGTCCGGGTGTGTCCATGTGTGTGTGTGTGTGTGTGTGTGTGTGTGTGTGTGTGTGTGTGTGTGTTTGTGGGGGGCTTCATGGGAGGGTGGAATGGGGGGGGGGGGGGGAAATAAACAAATGATTCACGTGTATAGTTTTCCATGAATATTGTCCATACTGAATCATTGGGCACTAAGCCACAGCCAGGGGGCGCCACAGGCCCTCAGGAGTAGCTGGAGGTCTTGCTGCCGACGTCGTCTTCCTGTGTTCCCATACTCTACAGAGAGAGAGAGAGAGAGAGAGAGAGAGGTTAAACACCCATCTATTGGATCAGTTCTCAAACCATGACACCTGATAACACTGTACAAACATACATAAATACATTCAACCTAAAATTGGGTGGAATGGAAGAGCCATCAGGCTTAAAACCCCCTCTGTGTCATGACCAGCACCTACCTTCTGCACAAACTGAGGGTTGACTGTAATCTCCTGATCCATAGACTTCAGCCTCTCATCCAACTCAATGCATTTCAGCATCTAGAGAGGGCACACACATACGCCACATCACACAAACACACCATTAGCAGTTTAGTCCACACACACTCCCACACAGGCAGCTAGTGGTGTGAGAAGGGCCAGTACTAACCTCCTGATCGATTTTGTGAAGCATTGCAGGGTTGTTGTATTTTTCAGGGTTGTCGTGGAAACAGACCATGCCGTCTCTCTGGTTAATACTAGCGTAGATTTCACCATCTTCAATCTGTAAACACACCATCAAAGGTTACACTTTCTTAATTGTCTGTTCATGAGGTGTTGTAGAGGCAAACTAAAAGGCCTCTCCCCAATGGCCCTTAAGACATCTAATCCTCCTCAGATCATTTGTTTGTGTTCTACGACTAATTTGTAGTGAACTCAAAACAACAAAAAAATTGAATAAACCGTATCAAAAAACAATTTGCTTTTTGCGTACTATATGTGGACAAACTGTACTATTCCACCCTGATGATTTGATACACCACTTAACTAAACTGCCACTGTGATTCAGTCAGACGGCTGGGCCTGAGTAGACATATGAGGCCCAGCTACACTACCGGTACATCGAATCAGTTTCGACACGGGTTTTCGGGATTACGCGATTAAATCCGATCTGCGTCCACAAACAATTTATCAGTTTGGGAAGCCTTAAAAATCTGCATTAAAATGCGTTATTCTGATTCTTGTAAATCATGACAAACACACAGTCAACAAGTATGGGTATAAGGGAAGAAATGACCATCAGATCAAATCTGACAACTACAGCGTACAAATCTACAAAGTTGAACTTTTCGACGCAAGCGACGGGAGCAACGCGACGCAACGGACCCACAATTCAGTTGGGCAACGGATGACGTTAGCCCATGTGAAGTGGACGGGATTGCGTCTCCAGCACTGCACCGCACGCAACTGTGTGTGGGAGTCGTTACGCGCCTGGTGCAGCTTAGCCCTGAGAGTGAGACATGCTGGGCCGGTGAGAATGAACACATGAGGGTGAGACACGCTGGGCCGATATGAGGGTGAGACATACTGGGCTGGTGAGATGAGAGATGAACACATGAGGGTGAGACATACTGGGCCGGTGAGATGAGAGATGAACACATGAGAGTGAGACACGCTGGGCCGGTGAGATGAGAGATTAACACATGAGAGTGAGACACGCTGGGCCGGTGAGATGAGAGATGAACACATGAGGGTGAGACATACTGGGCCGGTGAGATGAGAGATGAACACATGAGAGTGAGACACGCTGGGCCGGTGAGATGAGAGATGAACACATGAGGGTGAGACATACTGGGCCGGTGAGATGAGAGATGAACACATGAGAGTGAGACACGCTGGGCCGGTGAGATGAGAGATGAACACATGAGAGTGAGACACGCTGGGCCGGTGAGATGAGAGATGAACACATGAGGGTGAGACACACTGGGCCGGTGAGATGAGAAATGAACACATGAGAGTGAGACACGCTGGGCCGGTGAGATGAGAGATGAACACATGAGAGTAAGACACGCTGGGCCGGTGAGATGAGAAATGAACACATGAGGGTGAGACACACTGGGCCGGTGAGATGAGAGATGAACACATGAGAGTGAGACCAGGGTTTCCGTTGTCCGGTAATTACCGGACATTGGCCGAAAAAAAAATGAAATGTCCGACAAAATTAAATCTCTCCGGTCAAATTGTCCGATTGAAATTGGCTAATAATCCCGTCCCCTAATGCAATCTGAATTTGAGAATAAGCCTTAATATGTAAGCCTATATTTTACGTCCTCTGGCTATGTTTTTAAATGAACAGGCTCTACCGTTTGAAAAGTAAGCTATTAAACAACACTATGCTGCATTTCAAATAGGAAGCGCACGCTTAAAACGTCCATGTTAAACAACGAACATGAGTGAGGCGATTCAAACATGGCCAGGCCCAGGCAGACTAGCCTTAAAAGTTTTTTCAGAGGCCAGACGCGATGGATGATGATAAATTGGTAACGTCCGAAGCCTCAGATGTCCGGTCAACTCCACCACCACCAGATAAAAAGCAGAAGTGTCGGGCGTATCTGTCGGAATCAGTGACATTGGAAGTGGAGTTGCGGGGGGTGCGGACGCTCCGAGACACTGTCATTCTCCGTGTACACTGGACATGCAAAGTGTTCTTTACCCAAAGCATACAGTAGGCCTATGCGTTCTCTGTCTATGATCTGCAGGGCCTCCTCGACGAGGCAATTACTGGTCCGCGGATCATTTCTGGCACAATTAAACGGTAGCCTATTATTGAACCGCGGCCAAAAGAAAAAGAAACTAAACATTTCCCAGAATATGAAACATTTCTTAATTTATTGTTATCAAATAAAGAGGCATAGCATTAGGGGGTAGTGGTGTGAGCGCTCATTCTTGTGTGTGCGCATCTGTGTAAGTTAAACAGTCACCACTGGAGATAACGTGGGTAGCAGCAACAAACAACGTAGCCTTTTTAAAACGACAAACGAAGCGGACGCTTGCTGTCCATGAAAAGATACTGGCTAGATCTTGTTAGGCATGTTTAAGTTAGGCTAATGAACATGTTGCATTCTATACAGCCTGATTATGTCATTCTTTAAGCTACATAGCCTGTCTCCAGTTTTCCTCAATTTGACTAATTAAGAAGGGATAATAGGATATTTGACCGGCATATCATCAAAATGTCAGGAAAACGAAACCTCTGCCGGTCACTTTGACCAGCACCATTTTTTTCTAGCGGAAACTCTGGGTGAGACATACTGGGCCGGTGAGATGAGAGATGAACACATGAGGGTGAGACATACTGGGCCGGTGAGATGAGAGATGAACACATGAGGGTGAGACATACTGGGCCGGTGAGATGAGAGATGAACACATGAGAGTGAGACATGCTGGGCCGGTGAAAATGAACACATGAGGGTGGGACATGCTGGGCCGGTGAGAATGAACACATGAGGGTGGGACATGCTGGGCCGGTGAGAATGAACACATGAGGGTGGGACATGCTGGGCCGGTGAGAATGAACACATGAGGGTGGGACATGCTGGGCCGGTGAGAATGAACACATGAGGGTGGGACATGCTGGGCCGGTGAGAATGAACACATGAGGGTGGGACATGCTGGGCCGGTGAGAATGAACACATGAGGGTGGGACATGCTGGGCCGGTGAGAATGAACACATGAGGGTGAGACATGCTGGGAAGCCGAGAGAAAGACAAGCGAGACGAGACGAGGAGGCTCACCATGTGTAGGACGTACTTCTCTGCTTCCTGAGGTCCAGACAGCTGCACTCGACTTGCCATGTCTTGTAGGGACAGCGTCAAGAACGTCTAAAAAACACACACACAAGAGAACCACATATGGTGTGCCAAAACACCCAATTAAACATGGTTGCAGCACATTCAAGGGACTATTTTTCTTTTAACCTATGTTTCCTTATGATTTTGAGGAAGAGATTAGTCCCGTTCGTCATGTTTTCACCACATTTGTTAGGTGTACAGCACCCTCACTAAAGATGAGTAAAAAGAGGTAGACAAAATAATCTTGTGCCACAACTACTGGCACCCCTAACAAAATATAATAAACTAAACTAGCAATAAATGTGGAGGGTGCTGTATGCCTACACTGCCGTTCAAAAGTTTGGGGTCACTTAAGACATTTCCATTCCATGCTATACCAGCTGAGATCAGTTGCATTGTTTTTTTTAAATTAGGGCAGCACTTTTTAGATTACATTATGTGCTTACATAATTGCAAGAGGGTTCTCCAATGTTTTCTTAATTAGCCTTTTTATAATGATATCAGATTAGTAAACAGAATGTGCCTTTGGAACATTGGATGAACGGTTGCTGATAATGGGCATCTGTATACTTACAGCGGGGAAAATAAGTATTGAACACGTCAACATTTTTTTCAGTAAGTATACTTCCAATGAGGCTATTTGCATGAGATTTAGTCAGACAGACCAGACCAGTCAGACCAGACATTAGTATTAACTCAGATAATCCACCCATATAAAAAAATCCAAACATTAAAGTCCATAGGTAGAGTTATGTGCAATAAAGTGGAATGACACAGGAAAAAAGTATTGAACACGCCTGCTGAAATTTCTTAAATACTTTGTGGAAAAGCCTTTATTCGTAATGACAGCTTCAAGGTATTTCCTGTATGATGAAACTAATCAGTCAGAGTATTCTGGTGTGAGTTTGGCCCATTCTTTTAAACAGATAGTCCTTTAATATTGAAGATTTCAGGGGTCCCTCTTGTAAATCCTGATCTTTAGTTAACTTCCAAAACTGTTCAATTGAATTGAAGTCAGGGCCTTGATTTCCTTTCTCTGAAACCAATTGAGAGTTTCCTTTGCTGAATGGTTAGGATCATTGTCCTGCTGGAAGGTCTAGCCATGTCTCATCCTCATCATCCTGGTGGATGTAAAGATTCTCCCAGAAAAAAATGACTCCATTCATCATTCCTTCAACTGTATGAAGTCTGCTAGTACCATGACATGAAAAACAGCCCACACCATGATGCCACCACCTCCAAACCTCACTGTTGGTAGGGTATTTTTAGGGTGATGCACAGTGCCATTTCTCCTCCAAATATGGTGTGTAGTATGACATCCAAAAAGTTACATTTTTAACCAGAATACATTCTCTCAGTATTGCATAGGATTGTCCAAATGTTGTGTAGCAAACTTTCAACAAGGTTTGACATGTTTTTCTTCAGCAAAAGAGTCATGCGGGATGAGCGTGCGTAGAGGCCATGGTGGTGGAGTGCATTACCTATGATTTTCTCTGTAAAAATTGTACCTGCTGCCTCCAAGTCTTTCTGGAGCTTTCTCTGAGTGGTCCTTGGATCTTCGGCTACACTTCTGACTATCCTTCTGACTTCCTGGTCAGAAATCTTGCAAGGAGATCCTGTGCATGGCCAGTTGATGATGCATTGATGTTCCTTCCACTTGCAGATAATGGCTCCAATACTGCTTGCTGGATGATTCAGAAGTTTTGAAGTGCATCTGTAACCAGTTCCATTGATATGTTTTGCAACAATAAGGTTGCAAAGGTCTTGGGAGGGCTCTTTGCTTTTGCCCATCATGAAATGTTTCTTGTGTGACACCTTGGTAACAAAAAACCTTTTTATAGCCCACCAGTATGTACTAACCCAGTTTATATCAATTTGCACAGATAGGAGGGATAATTTCTCTAAATACTTATAGATTCCAGTTTGTTCCTTGCCATTCCTTGCCTTTGTGTACTGCTTTTTCTTAGTGTGTTCAATACTTTTTTCCTGTGTCATTCCACTTTTTTACTCATAACTCTACTTTTAGACATTAATGTTTGGATTTTTATATATGTGTGGATTACCTAAGTTAATACTAATGTCTGGTGAAAATTTCATGCGAATAGCCTCACTGGAAGTATACTTACTGAAAAAAATGTTGACGTGTTCAATACTTATTTTCCCCGCTGTATGTAGATATTAGATTAAAGATCAGCCATTTCTTTCTACAACAATCATTTACAACATTAATGATGAAAACAAGGACATTTCTAAGTGACTCCAACTTCTGAACGGTAATGTATATGCCCTGTCCACCTGCGCTTGTCTAGGTGTGCCTGACTACCTGTGTGTGTGTGTGTTTGCAGCTGAGCTGCGTGTGTGTGTGTGTGCAGCTGAGCTGCGTGTGTGTGTGTGTGTGTGTTTGCAGCCTAGCTGTGTGTGTGTGTGTGTTTGCAGCTGAGCTGCGTGTGTGTGTGTGTGCAGCTGAGCTGCGTGTGTGTGTGTGTGTGTGTGTGTTTGCAACCTAGCTGTGTGTGTGTGTGTGTGTTTGCAGCTGAGCTGCGTGTGTGTGTGTTTGTTTGCAGCTGAGCTGCGTGTGTGTGTGTGTGTGTGTTTGCAGCCTAGCTGTGTGTGTGTGTGTTTGCAGCTGAGCTGCGTGTGTGTGTGTGTTTGCAGCTGAGCTGCATGGGCGGGTTCAGACCTTGGTTAGCCGCTGGATGTTCTTCTTGTAGAGGGAGGACAGGCACTGCTTGACCAGCCCTGTGTTGCTGTCGCGGGCGAACACCTCGCCGTGCTTGGTCAAGAGGCCGCGCAGCTCCGCTGGATTGTTGGTGGTGTACACCTGGGCCAACTCGTGATACGCGTTACTCAGGGGCTAACACACACACACACACACAAATAGACATTTATTAACCTTTAGTCACCAATACACTGGCATTCTGCAATTTGACACATTAGACATGTATTAACCTGTAGCCTAGCCTAGAAATCTAGACGCACCCTAGCAGCAGTAAATGTAATTCGGTGAATGCTACCATTACAGCCCATGCAAAATATACCATGAAATATCGTGATACAGTTTGCCCACCCCCATCAGGCAGGAAGCGTGTCTGACCCCCAGACTCTCATGAGGTCCCTCACCTTGATGAACCTGCCCACGATCTGGGACGTGTACTTGGGCAGCTGCTGCATCTTGCCGTGGAGAATGAGGGACACCAGGATGTACTTCTTATACGCTTCGAGCATAATGTGGCTGACCGCCATTGCTGGAGTGGTTATGGCCTGTAAAGAGATTTGGTGCACACACACTAATGAATAAGTACATCCCAACTACACCCAGAAACACAGAGCCATCACAGAGAAGGAGGTACAATTCCCAGTAACTCTGGAAGCCCATAGCATTAATGAACTAGCAATTATGTTATATTCAACATTTTCCTAACTAATACTGAATAAAAAATAAGATAAAACATTCTTCTATATTTGTTCACTGAAACCTCCCGAACTCAGAGGTAAATAGCAACAACCCAAACCACACATCAAATACCAGCATACCCAAACCTCTCAGAAGGGCCATTACCTGTTCATAACAATTGAGTGACGAATTCTAACAGCCCAAATCACACATCCACTCACCTGTTCATAAAAATACAGTGCTCGTTCAAAGTTCTTGAGGCCGGTGTAGATCATGCCCCCATAGTAGTAGTAACACAGGAAGTGCTTGGCGTCGTAGGCTCCGTTCTCCTTGCAGATGTCCATCATGTCCAGGTCCAGGTAGGGGACGGCCGGCTTGAAACACTTCGCTAACAGGCAGAGCTACCGTGGCCAAACAGGAAGTGACAATGAGCAACGTGACAGGAAGGACATGTGTACGGTCACATGTGGCCTCATGGCTTGACTTTTGGTGGTGGTTAGTGAGGTTCCCACATCACTGTGAAGCGCTTTGGGTGTCTTGAAAAGCTCTATATAAATGCAAGTTGCTGTTGTTTTCTTGATCAAGGAGGTCAGAAACATTGTTACTTGAATCCTAAAGTCTGGTTAATTACAACAAGCTAACAAAGGGGGGGGCAAGAGAGATGCTTTACCCACAGGGGGAGCTGTACCCGAATCCAGACAGAAATGATATAAGTAAATTCTAACAAGTTTAACCTGAACATGTTCACCAGGATCATCAAATACCTTTTCTCATTTAGGCAGCAATGTGTTGAAGGAAATGACACACAGACATCACAAAACAAACTTTGCTGAGATGACAACTAACGCCACTTGCAGTGCCATCCTGGACCGGTGTCTGGTATGTGGTGATGCACCTGGCACACGCACACTCACCTGGCACATGTCTGCATGCACTGAGGTAAGCTGGTTGGCGTTCATCTGCATTTTGTCTATGGCCTGCTTCAGGATGCTGACGCCACGTAGAGGCTGAGGGGGACACGCAGGGGAAGAATGAGAGGAGAAGAGAAGGGGAAACAGAAACACAACATGAACAGAAATGTTATGACAGAGGGACTACAGTATCTGCCACATCTGCCTAACTGTCTCTGTAGGGCTTTCAAAAGAGCCCACACACTGACTAAGTGTGTCTGCATAGAACTACAGTTGCAGTCAGTGCCTGCTAGATCAGTTCAAACAAATGTGACTTGTGAACCAAGTGGCTATCCATCTAATTAAATCAAAAGAGAGTTTTGGAAATTAGATTAATGAAAGACTAATCAGATTAACCCATTCGCGCTGGATGCTGCATGACGCAACATTGACCCTCCTGCTGGATGCTGCGTAGCGCAACATTGACCCTCCCGCTGGATGCTGCGTAGCGCAGCATGCTTTTTATTTCATGTTTCTAGGTGCTACAGAGGCTTAGATATTACATTTTGGTAGACGTTGACAATTTTTAATATGTTTTCAGAAAACCCTCAGGAAATAAGGTTATTTAGTCTAGAAAGCCATAGGATTCTATAGGCGTTTTTAGCAGGCATTTTAGGAGTAAATGGGTTAATGGTGAACTTACCTGCTTCCGTTCCACCAGGGCATTTGTTAACTGATGGCAGAGGCCAGCAACTGTGAGGAAACAAACACAGACAGAGCATGGGATTACCGAAGGATATCAGAGGATTGGAGCATCCACGACATTAACATCGGGAAGGATAACAGAGGATTGGAGCATCCACAACATTAACATCGGGAAGGATAACAGAGGATTGGAGCATCCACGACATTAACATTGGGAAGGGTAACTCACACGTGTCAGTTGCATATCTGATGTGCTCTCCATTGCAAGTGCTAATGAACAACTGGACCTGAGAGAACAGAGTCTCAAAGTCGGGGATGTTTGGCATGGAGAACTTCACAAACCTTAGCAAATGAAAAGAACAAAAACATAATGGGCTTGTGAAGCAGTAAATCCCACTGCACTAAACATAACTGGATCCACTTTGACAAATCGGCAACTATAGTTGTAAGTATACGAATGTCTTTAACAACTATTCTTTTTAGGAGCGTGTGGTACAGGGCAGTTCAATACATTCATCAAGTTGTTATCAAATGCAAATCTGTAACAACCATCAGTTACTATGTACATGTTCCATGAGGAACGGACTGTGGAATATCTCACTTTGACTGTTTCGTAATATGATCACTTAAAGATTTATGGTCACATGTCAACATATCTGAGTGTGAATATAACACCAGGGTTGTATTCCAAGTAGTGACAGACCTGGATAAGTTAACCCAGAGGAAGTGGTAAACCCCCTAATAGAAGGGCCCTTTGGCTTTGTTTAGTTTGGAGATTGAAGCCCTGGGCTGTTCTATTGTCAGGTTTACAACTTCCTCTGGGTTATCTTACTAAGGTTTGCCACTAAACCACCTACTTGGAATCATGGCTAGGTCGCAAAAGCATGAAAACAGCCCTTCAGGGTCCACATTTATCACAACGAGGACCAACTCACAGCACAGCCAGCACCCCAAGCGAGTGCTCTTGAACGTCCAGGGCCCCCAGGACAGTGTCAAGGTGCGACAGGTTCTTCGCCAGAAGCTCTCCGCTCTTATTGATCAGTTCACACAGCTGGGTCATCTGACCTGGAGAAGGAGAGAGAACCACAGGACGTTCAGTGTGAGTTTACGGTTGAACGGCACAACTGCAAAACAACAGCGCACCAGATCAAAACAATGCACACATGGTAAGCAGTGGAGCTGAGACTGTGCAAACACACGATCCTGAACACATTTAGCGTGTGTTTAACCTGAAAGTTGTTTTAATACACTTCATGAAATCTGATTGCAGTTATGAGCATACTGTGTTTGTGTATTCTCAAAACCATTTACCAGCCTTGATTTGATATCTGGGGAAGATCTTGCTGTCCCCAACCTATCAAAAACAACTGCTTAATCGAGCTGTCAAGGCCTGCGCTATTAGCTCGTCAAAGAAGCGTTAGACTGTTATAGAAAGTTTAGTAAGCCAGTTACAGAGAACTTTTATGAATGCTATCCAATCCTTGTCAATAAGGGGTGGAACCATTAGATGACAACTCAAAGAAATTTACTGTGTTGATGACATTTAGCTGGTTAGCTTGCTAGCTGTATCATTAATGTTATACAGAACGAAATACCGGAATGAAAATTACAAGTTGTCTAAAATGGCATTGTTTGGCATCAGAGCGTCTTCATAAATATTGAATATTCATAGATTACTCTAAACTAGCAAACTCTATAACGATACTGCCATTCCATAACTGTTTACATGATGAAGCAAAAAGCAAGTTAGTCAGCTAACTAGCTTCCCAGCTAGCTAACCTTGCTGCCGTGCAGTGACAAAGCTATCTGATTAGCTAGCTAACTGGAATGCAATACATGCTAGCCACCAAAAGCATCTACTGCCTGAATGTTTATTTGGGAGGATAGAATTATCAAGAACGCTTACCTTGCGCCGAGAGCTGCCGCACATTATTCACAAACTGTTCTAGTGCTGAAGCCATTATTTCATGAGTCTACGGGGTGACTTTTCACAACGTTTTCATTCAAATGTCAGCAACAACTCCGTCTAGTTTCAGACGGGGCCACAGCCACAGCCGCCACCAACCACCTAATCTCGCGAGAAAGTGGGTTCCGTCTGATATAATGTACAACACGTGCAGTGCAGAATGAATTATCTCTTCCCTCAGTCTGCAAAGGTGTTGTTTTGTACAAAACTGCTGCCCGGATCAAATGAGGATACTCTATCTAATATCTCCTTAAATTTCCGTATGTCGTGACCACAGGAACAACAAACCTGATACTACCGGTTTATTAAAACAAAGATATTTAGTGAGTGAAGATGTCCTACTTCGAAAATGTTGTTTAGTCATGTGGAAAACTGTAAGAATTAAATTGACGAGTTACACCACACGCGATATTCCAGTCATATTGACACATTTATCTGTTTCCCCCCCCTTCAAAACAGTGAAGAAGCAAGATGTCCACAAGCGAACTGATGGCTCAACGGTGTTGAAGTTGCATATCCGTCTGCCTGCTGATGTAGAGTATCTCGAGTTAGCGCAAACTCTTTCCGTTTACTGTCTTTGACTGTGCTGTAAAGAAGGATAGTTGAAGTCACACTGCGGGAACAGGCGGTTGACCAATTTGTCACTTGTCAGAGGATTGAGTATAATGTTTCACAGTGGTATCTTATTTCTACGTTTAACCTTACAGAGGCTTGCTTTCGGGTTCTGACATTTACAACCCGAAGGCTAGCGTGATCTGGTGTAAACAAGTCACTAGCTCAGAATTCACTGGTTGTTGTTGAGGAGGAGAGGAGGAGGAGGGGGACATAGCTGGAGAATGCAGAAAACATTATCACGCACAAGTTAATTTTTAACTGGCCATTGTAAAGCAGTTAGGTACTGACAGCATAAAACACTTGCATGTATTCAGTATCCCTTCTTAAAGACGCGTTAAATGACAGCTTTACATGCAATTGTGTTTCAAAACTAACGGTACTGTGTTACAACTGGTTGTTGAGCTGGGCAGCTACCAATGTTAGCAGACACCAAAGTCAGTGGAATAACATTATTTGGCGTCGATTATCATCGTGTGTGTTGGCGATTTTCCCCGTTAAAGTTCTAAATGAAAAACCGGCTAGTGAGATAAACAACGAAACGACAAAACGGTTCGGGAGAGTTTATTCGAAACAGGAAAGGACTTTCGACCATCCTTATCTCCGAGGCTCTGATAGGCTTATTTATTTGAGGGACACGGAACTGATTACCCTGCCTGCAATAATGCCATTATTGCCAAGGATATTACGCTTGGTAAGACAGGAGACTTCCTCTATCTACTGTCATTGGAGGTGTTTATCAAGCATGTCCTCCTCTGCAAAGAAATTGCGGGTCCTGGTGGACATGGATGGGGTCATAGCAGATTTCGAAGGTGGATTTCTGAAGAAGTACCGAGCGAGATATCCAAACGAACCCTTCATCACCTTAGAGGACCGGAGAGGATTTTGGGTGTCAACTCAATACGGCCAGCTAAGAAGTGACCTCTGCGTAAGTCACACTTTCTTTCAGATGTTGAACGCCCTCATATAAAACAATCGACTAATCTTGTTGATTTCATTATTGTCGTCATAACCCAGCTCTTATTTCAAGATTGACTGACATGTGTCTTGCGTTGCCTGGACTACGTGCTGATAAATAATAGAGTATGCGGTTTTTCTTGTTTACAATGTTTAATGCAAGGTAGTAACACAGGACGTATGAGTGATGTCAAATTCATTCTAGGCCTACTTTCTGTGGGCGTTATGAATAAACAAGTGTTTGCAAACAAAGGTATCTTCTGTATGGTAATTACGTGCTAACCCACGTGTTGTAATCAAACATATGGTGGGAAATGTAGACAAAGTCAAATGGGTTCAGTTGGTATGATTATGAAAATGGTTATTTTTGAGGTTATTTGACACACAGGAGAAAGCCATCAGCATCTGGGAATCCAAGGACTTCTTCACTGAGCTGGAACCTCTACCAGGAGGCGTGGAGGCAGTCAAAGAGATGGCCAAAATGGAGAAGTGAGTGGAATGAACAAACAGCTGATGCAGGCTGAGGTCAGCAGACCCCAGTGACGGCGCGGCAGCTGGCGCTGGTACGGATCCGGGCCTGATCCGGCCCAGAGCCGCACCACTGTCAGCTGATCGCTAGGGATCGGTCACCTTTGACCGAGCTGTGGGACCTCTGGAGGCCACAGCAGAAAGGGGGGCAGGCTGGCCAGCTGCATTTGCAGTTACACTGGTCTGTAGTAATAGTGGGGCCAGTTGTCTGTCCAGCAGGGTCATCAGTACTGGACTTCCTGTCGAGTGCGGATACAATTCCTTAATCTGCACAGGGACTGCAGATGGAAATTAGCGAATAGCTACAATCTGATATGAAGCATCTTCTCTCACTTGTGAGATTAACCTATGGATTTATATATGGTCCCTGATACAAATGAATCAAATCAAATTAAATCAATGATTTTAACACGTCACTCTGACTAGCCGCTATACTAAATAAAACTGACTTGACTTGACTACATAAATACAGACTATAGACTAAAGCATGTGCACATTTATCCATTTAGCAGATAGTTTTATCAGAGTAGATGCTCCTGGGGTCTGGCTTTCAGTTAACTGAAATAAAAAATAAACTAAAGTTTTCCAAAAAAGGAAAACTAAATAGAAACGACAATGAACAATTTAAAACTAACTAATACTGAATGAAATTAAAGGTCAAATCGGCTTGTTTTAAGTTCACTGTGGTTGCTATATACCTTTCTCCTGTTCTGTTTGAGTCACTGGCCTATTAAAAAGGACCTAAAGGACCTTGAATGAATGAAAAACTAAACTAAAACTACTTTTGCTCTTGTACAACTAACTAAAACTAAACTTCTGAAATCAGAAACCTAACTGTAAGACCAAATAAAACTAATGAACATGTCAAAACTATAATAACTCTGGACTGGACTAGAATATTGACCTGAAATACTCTGTACATTTTCTAGTCCTGTCAGATTAGATATACTCATGTAATACACAGATGACAGATCATGTGAGCTAAGACAATATTTTCTTTCTTTCTGTTTCACTTTCTACTCTTTCTTCTGTTCTGCAGCACAGATGTTTTTATTTGCACCAGTCCAATCAAATTCTACAACCACTGTCCTTATGAGAAGGTAAGCTGCTGCTGCTGCTTTCTACCTGCGACTTCATCACATTATGTGTGATGAAACAGTTCATTTAGTAGTAATGTAGTTATTATCGGTAATTTACATCTTAACTAACTATACACAGTAATTTAATTTCCTCATTTGCTTACATACACTTGCTTTAGGGGTCAGTGAGAGATATAATGTACTTTTACACATTTACAATCAGTTTATTGTGCTGTATTCATTGTCATGTAACTATAATCTTGTCCCGTTTTTAGACCTAAATACTTTTTACTGTTTGTTATCTGTCATGGTACCATGGGACGCGAGTGTATGGTATTTGCATACTCACCTTTATGGTTATGGTGATGCACTTACAGTATATGGACACTACATTAGTTAGGAATAATAGTTTCAAATAAAATGAAAAATAAAACCCTACAATCTATACAACCTACAAACCTCCTAACCTTAATTAGGAGCATGTCAGTGTACAGGAGAGGTGAGCACTGGATGCTTCTCTATGTGGGTGGGTGCAGACTGCCGGGCTGAGTTCTCTGTGAATATCTGTATCTGCCTTGCCAGTATGCATGGGTGGAAAAACACCTGGGACCTGACTTCCTAGAACAGATCATCCTGACGCGAGACAAAACCGTGGTATCAGGCGACATCCTCATCGACGACAAGCCGGATATACTGGGTGAGCAGAAAAGGTCTATGCTCACTCTAGACACTCACAGTCTGTGTGTGTGTGTGTGTGTGTGTGTGTGTGTGTGTGTGTGTGTGTCAACAAGTTTCCTCCACCCTTATACTAGTCGCACCTCCATTAGACCCTGAATCAGATGGCCCTTCCCATTAGACTCGTAAATCATCGTACACCCACCCGTACAACATGTACACCCACCCGTACAACACGTACACCCACCCGTACAACATGTACACCCATGTAGGAATGAGTTGCTAAAGGAACGCGTTTCTCATCGTACACCCACCCGTACAACATGTAGGAATGAGTTGCTAAAGGACACCCACCCGTACAACATGTAGGAATGAGTTGCTAAAGGACACCCACCCGTACAACATGTAGGAATGAGTTGCTAAAGGAACGCGTTTCTCTCGAGCCACGAGGGGCATTAGCAGGAGGCTAGTCATTGTTATTAGTTAAGTGCTACAGTACATGTAGCCTCTAGCTAAACGGCTGGAAAACAAATTGTTACATTGTATCGCACGCACAGCAAGACCGTGCTATGCATGAATTGGTGACCGGATTCAAGCAGCAATGTAATCAAGTGTGTAAGAGCATTGCATCAACATTAAAATGACCAACACAGTACATATGCAAAAAAAATACGTCATCTCATCTCAACTATGGGCGCAGCCATGTTTGTCGTAAGGTCGTACGTCCACCTCGGGGTACCCTCAAGTACTCCGAGGTAAAGGGGGCGTGCCTGCGTGAAATTCTGCAAGAAAGCTGGGTAATTTACACTTTCCAACTCGGGCGACGGATTTACAAGTCTAATGGAAAAGGCCAAGATCCGCTGATTAACATCCTTCTGCCAAATGTGCCAAATGTGGGATCCCGTTTCCTGCTGTATGTGGAGCACTTGGGACAGGACATGAATAAACCAAGAACAGCCCCTTTGCGTTAAGATTAGTGTAGTGTCCTTTAGGATAGTGTAGTACAATCTGATTGGCTTTCTATGTTATTAAGAGATTCTGTGTGAAATGCACAAACCCCTGTGTTCTGAGATGTGATTGTAGTGTGTTGTTGAGATTCAGAAGGTACCTGTATACAGCTGCTTAATGCAAACATACACACACACACACACACACATGTACACACACACATACACATGTACACACACACACACACACATACACACACACACACACACATGTGTACACACACACACACATGTACACACACACACACGCACACATACATACACACACAATGAGGGCAGCTGAGACAGCAGTTTCCTTTACCAGTCTGTGAAAAAGCCGAGTGCTTTTAAGTGGAGTAGTGTGCATTTTTGGGATTCTCTGATTGTTGGGATGACTGTTCCCATTTTGTCTTGCCATGTTTGCCTCTGTGTGCATGCACTGTGTGTGTGTGTGTGTGTGTGTCTGCCTGAGCCAGCATCCTCTATTTTTTTGACTCGGTTGCCAGACTATACAGTCATGCACGGTACAAGTGTTCAAATGGAATATATGTGGTATATGTGCATGCTGCTGACGTCACGTCCTGTTTCCTGTCTGCTGTAAGGGGTGGAGCCCAACCCTACCTGGGAGCATGTGCTGTTCACGGCGTGCCACAATAAGCACATGCCCCCCTGCCCCTCGCGACGACGCCTCCTGTCCTGGGCAGACGACTGGAAGGGCATCCTGGAGAGCAAGCGACGCTGAGGGAGGACGGCGTAGCCACACAACCCCCCCCCCCCAACACACACACACACACACACACACACACACACACACATCAACTCCAACAGACGTCTGTCCCTTTCGAGAGCCGGGATTCAAGAGCCCCCCCACCCCCACCCAAACCTCCACACACACTTATCAACTCCCAAGAAAGATCACCATGCTACAGCGATGGAATAGTCTTGAGGATTCCACGTGAGAGTGGTCGTCCAGCGGGTACAGCGATGGCCTCTTTCTCGCACGCTCTCCGAGAAAGAGTTTTTCTGGTCAGTCAATATTAGACAAATATGTTTGACTTCCTGTTTATCTCTCACCTGATTGGACAAATCCTACTCATCTCCTGTTGGTCTCATCTTATTAGACAAATCAGTTTGACTTCCGGTTTATCCCTCACCTGATTGGGTAAAACCCTCTCACTCCCTATGACCCATTGATATAGGGGTATTTATTTATACGGTGCATTTGACCTGGACTGTGGGAAGACGGCTTTTATTTTAACCTCAATTTAGTGGGTGCAGTTCAGCCCACATCAGCCAGAGGGCGCTCTGTCATTTGTTTACCACTTCAGGTGTTTAATGATACAGAGGTGTGTGAGGCCCACTCCGTTAACCTCACTCCACACACACTCACATACTCTCACACACACACACGCACACACAGGTGTGTGGGAAGCGCTCTGTTAACCTCACTCCACACACACACACACACACACACACACACACACACACATATACAAAAAGCATACAAACAAACAGAAACATGCACACAGCCAAGTTATAAGCTATTCTTGGTTAGAGTGAAGAGACATGCCATTATTTCAGCATATCTAACACATGTCACAAGCTCATATATGACTGAGAACAGTAGTTTAGTGTTTTTTTTCTTAAAGTAATGTTCAGCCTGTGGTAACAACATGTATGCATCTGGAGCCCAAACACTTGAGGTTGCCCTTTACTACTACTCTATAGTCTCCATACAGGCTCAGGTTTATTCTAGAACCCCAGACGCACTGAAACCTCACACAATGGCCCTAACCCACAGATACAAACATGTAGGATGTGCACATGGATGACCACTAGGGGTCGCTGATGGCACATTCAAGCAGCTTAGAGCATGGTTGCCATAGAAATCAGGTTACCCATGTGGTGCTTCAAGAGTCCTCTGCCTTTAATGTAGTGTAGTCACTTCACCCTGTCTAATGTGGTTTTCTGCACTGCACTGACTAGGCTTTATGTACTTGCATATAGAATATGCACCTGGCTGCTAAACATGGTGTTTGCCATCTGTACTGGTCACATGTCAAGGGGTGTTGACAACAGGTGGTGTCTGTCAGCAACCATTTTAGATCCTGTGGCAGAGTTTTGTGCATTTTCCAGAGTAGAGCAGTTAGGTCAAATCAAAATACACTTTTCTGAACACACACACACACACACACACACACACACACAACCAGTGGTCGTTCCTGTTGATAAAGACATTTCTCCCAGTATTTCCATGGTCACCTAGACAGGGACTAATAGTCCAAAGCCATATGTCACATTGAAGTAATTCCTGTATTAAGAAGTGTTTGTTATTGTGTTATATTGGGAGGTGTCAGATGCTCTGTATTTGTTGTTTAGATATGAAACACTTTCATCTACAAAATGGTTTGATGGTTTTTAGCATGCTTAGAAAACTCCTTGTCCTTCAGAGTTAAACACACACACGCCACACATATGCACAGTTGACACTTTTCTATATTGTGCCAATGAGACCTAAGGTTGCTCAACAGGTGACCGTCGGTGTTTACATTGCACTGTTCTATAGAACACAGAAAAAAATCTAGAACCCTCAGATTTAATTGCAACCAGGGCAACACAGAGGAGATGGAACAGCATGCTCAAACAACGCATATCGCACATTTCACTGGTCTTCAGTACAAGTGGTTGCCTGGCTAGATGAAACTTATTTTCCAAATATTATATTGTAGTATAACATTTAGATTTTGAAACAAATTATATTAACAAGTGATTATATAATTTCACATATTTTATGCATTTTAAGGTGTTTTATGCATTTTAAGATGTTTTATGCATTTCTTTTGCAAATGATTGTTATTTTTCTCTGAATGTTTCTTTTTTTTCTTTGCTGTGGTGCAATTGAGTTTAGAGGGTGAGAGGGACTGGACGTGGAGCTGCCATGCATATAGAACATTTAAGCAAGGGAAAAGTGCATTCTGGGAAAATTATACTTTAAAACTCAGCTTTTGTTACCTGAGTCAGAACTTGAATAGCAGCAGACGCGCAGCTGAATAGCCATGACTTACTCTCTCTCTCTCTCTTTCTCTCTCTTTCTCTCTGCTAATTGAGTACTGTGGAGGCTGCTATTTTGACATCACTTCCTCCTGCTCTCTGGTGCACATGAGGTAGTTTGGGTCTAGTCAGGTTTGGTTTGATCTGACCTGGTCTGTGGGTTTCTTTGGTGCTTCTCCATCGACTGGAGAGTTTACAGTTTTATTTCTTAGGCTACATGGGAAGAGATGGCAACAACAACACGACTCAAATGAGATGAATAAAGAGTGCTATGTATTCAAACACACACCCCTCTCTCTCTGCCTGTTTGTTCGCCTGGTTTTCTCTGTCACAGTTATAGAGTAATTTATGCACCCAGTTTCCGAGATGGAGTTCATTTCTTTTGTGGGAACTGAAAGGCATAAAAGAAAAGAGCTGAATATCTGACCTTAGTTTAAAACATTCTGCTGAAGAGTAAATTGAGTTCTCTTAATTTTCTCCACATGCAGTCTAAATGCCTGTGCCTAAACTCACCTTCAGTCCCTGAATAATCACCACCTCTCGTCTGCAGTGCACTGTTCATATCATTTCAAACTAATTGGATTCCTACTGGGTTTTACACAGTTGTCATGGTTACGCTCTGCCAAAGGTGGGAGCTGTAAATAGAATTGATGTTTTGACAGGGAAACGGAACGTTTATCACAGCGCCCTGCAGGGGGAGCCCTTCCTCTTTTGGTGTGACTAGAACACACGGCTTTATAAATCTGCTGAGAAATCACTCTCATCCTTTGAGCAGAGCTAAACCAAATCTCACGCACCAACTACACTATGCATCATATCACAATCGTGTGTGTTTGTGTCTGGGAGCAAAAGTGTGTCAGTGGTATAACTTATTGCACCGTGAGAGTGAATAGGAGTAAAGGCTTGATTCACCCTCGTATCAGACCTGTTTGCTGCTTGGAACTCCAGGACAGAACCGACTTTGTTCTGTCCTTAGAACTGTTCCAGGGCCGGCTGTTATCTCAGCTGCAGGGACTGAGTGTGGAACGCATGAAACTCCCTATACACACACACACACTCACACACACACACACTGAGTCCTGGTGTTGGTGTTGAATGGACTTGGTGGAGTTTGATTGTTCTAAAGTCATTCTTTTCGATGACTGTTTGGTCAGTGTGGAACTGGAAGTTGGTTTTATGAACGTTCTGCAACTAGGACTCTGATGAAGATGTGACTACACATTGAAACGTTAGTCAAAGTTATTGATGTTTTGCACCTTTTAAGTAAATAATAAAGAAAATTAAGAAGACATCTGAGTTGCACCGGCCTGTCCTGGCCTGGTTGCATTGGATTGTCGCTAAATGACAGAAGTGCGGAGAACCTTCATTTGTCTACTAACAACTGGCAGCTTTAGAATTAAGCAATAAGCCCGAGAGACCGTAGGTTCCAGTGATTTTAGAACAGCTAAGGGGCGTTGTTAGGCACGACATGAATGTCCTCTTAGCTCATGCTACCTGCTCCCATATGTCCTCTTAGCTCATGCTATCTGCTCCTTTATGTTCTTGTCTGAGCTGCTGGCTTTCCCCCACCAGTCACAGAAGAGTACTTTTATGGTTATGGTTCATGGCATATGTTTTTATCCAAAGCAACATATAACCTGTGTTGTGTTGAACATGCGCAGTTCAGCCCTGCACACGCCCGGACTCCCGAACCCGCGAACAGCAGCACCTCAGATCGGGAAACGAGGGTGCTGACAATCGATCTAAAAGCCCAGGCTACTATTTCATTCCAGCAACACTCTTGAGGCGTCGGGGAGTGAGGTTTACCAACATTCCACACGCACAGCTAAGCTAGCTGGCATCCATTACACATACAACAATAACAGTAACATTTTTAACATTATTACAATTATTATGTTTGCTGTCATTAGCTTCCTACTCAGATTTGAGTGAAGGACTTCTACTGCAAGGCTTGTAGGGATGTGCAGTATCGATGTTGCCTATACAGGAATATAGCTACCTATACATGTGAAAATAGCCACCATAAGAACAAGGCCTCTCTGATACCCAGAAGTGAAATGCCTACAGACGCGCTGACCTCCATTCTATACGCAAGCAGCTAGCTAGCATGCAGCTCTGCAGCTCAAAGAGTTCTCCTTGTGTCCATGGCATGCAAATGGCCTGTGTGTGTGTGTGTGTGTTTATGTACATACAGTATAGGTCAACTTCAAACAGGCTGCATCCCATATATCCTACTTATGTGTGGTTGTTTGCATAGCATGTGAGGAGTGTGTGTATGTGTAAGGGATGTGTGTGTATGTGTAAGGGATGTGTGTGTGTCCTATAAAGTTCAATAGGGAAGAGGTAACTGTGTGATACTGGTGCACCAACAATAGAGAGAGCATCAACTATTGTCTTAAGGGTCTGTGTGTGTGTGTGTGTGTGTGTGTGTGTGCCTGCACGAGTGCGTATGCGTGTGTGAGACACTGGGTCACCAGCAACAGAGAGAATATCATCTATCATCTCTATTCAACTCTGGCTGTGTGTGTGTGTGTGTCAGAGAGAGAGAAAGACTGGGACACCATCGGCAGCAGACAGTCTCGTTGCTATTAAATAATTACATACAATCACACACACACTTTTTGTCTTAGGTAATCCCCTATCATCACTCCTCCTCATCACTCTCTTTCTCTCTCTCTCTCTCTCACACTCACTTTTACTCATACCAGTGGCGGACCGTCAGGGCCTTCAAAGCCTTCTCTGAAGGCCTAACTATTTTCAAACGAATGGAAAATAATAGTGTCTTTAATAACATTGCACTTTAGCATTTATTACTTGCTTCTGCTTCTCCTTCCCCGATCGTTCTCGACTACTGATATCCCACCGCTGTCCGATATGTGATTTGATTGGCAGATTGTGTGAACAAATAGTGAGGGGGTGCGATACATTTTTATCCAATCGCACGTCTTCTCTTGTTAAGTCCCGCACATGGAGGTATTATATATAACTGGAGAGCGTGACTAAGTCCCGCCCCCATTCATTTCAATATCCCCATGCTAGGCTAGCTACTTCAGCCAAAAAAACATGAAATTGACCGCAGCCATCTTTACGAAAATGGCGTTTCATGGGTGTTCGTTTCCGGCACCAGCTAGAATTATCCTATTAGATTCCACGTTACAGACGGAGACAACGTAAGGTACAATGGTATGTCGTTGATGAAGATTGGACATTCCCTCAGAGGAAAAGAAGTTGTTCGGGAACGCGCTTCACCTCGTTATAAGCGCAAATTCATTTAATTGGTTGGGATAACATTTTGGGAATGGTGGTAAAGTTTGCCCTGTCTCTGAAGTCCTAGGTTATTTAATGTGATGTTCATATGTGATAATAAACGATGCGAATCAATATTGTGTCACTTTAGGCTTCACAAATAATGATCCCTAAATACTATTTGGACAGGTTGTAGGCCTATTACGCAATAGGCTATCCAACGAAAATGACTATTAATTAAGTAGACATGGTATGTAAGAAACGTGTGGATAGCTGGGATTTTTGCTGCACCCAGTGTGAATTTGCAGCTTGTTAAGCCTAGGCTACATTTGCAGGCAGACAAAATGAAGCCAAAGCAAGTTAAACTTCCTATAGAAGCGCGCACATCCCTCGGGTATTGTGGTTCGAGCAGGCATAGTCTGCAACTGTTGTTGGACATTTGGCTTTTGCCTCGACTGGCAGCCTGAACATTTAAATCAAATGCATAGCCTAATCATGTCAATGTTGCAAGAAAGCAAACTAAATAAGTCATTGTCATTTGTTTCGTTTTAAATCACTTGGGGACATAGGTTACATTATCCAGACGTTGCGTTCTACAGAACTACAGCCTGTGCGTTTTAAAATAGTCTTCATACACAACGCAATGAGTAGGCTAATAATTGGATATAGGTCATTGCTATGCATCTGCCAAAGTGTATGGTCATAGTCAGTTACTTGTAATTGGCACCCCGCATATACGGCAAATAATAGCCTAATATGACAGCATTAACATTTTTCTTTTATTTACCACAAAGTCCGGTAATACAGCCTAAACCATGTAGGCATTAAGTCAAGTATCAGTAGCTTAATCCAAGTAGTTAGTTGTTTTATTTGTCGTCTTCCAGAAATGCAAACCAACATGGACGCGCGAGGACGCTCGTGCCCAATACTAAACTCGTGCATGAGCTAAAATCTACCAATCAGCATGTAAAAACTGGTGCCGGAAGTTGCAACCATGTAACGCCATGTTTTCAAAAATGTCGGCGGCCAAATGCCATGCTAAGTGGCTGAAGCTAACCCTTCAAATCCTGACCCCCTGGTCCCGCATCAGGCCTTCACAAGGAATCACTGCGTTTTCGGTACCTAAGCAACCATTAGAAATCATATGTTTGGATTCGGCTTGATTGATGGCTACATCTGACTGATTAGCCAATCAAATCGACCTGTAATGGCGAGGTAGGCAGGTCTGACTGCAGTTGGGCCTGCAATGTTCCAAAAGAATACCCGGAACCAAAGATTCTAGAACAGAGTTCTAGAATCTTTGCCCGGAACCGTTCATCACGAATTTTGACGCTGTCTGTTTTACGTGATGAACTTCGTGAGCAACTTCTGTCAGTCAGACAGACAAACATTCACTGGAAAAGTACATGTCACACTGACATGACTATGGTTATAGTTATGAACAGTAAATTGACCGTTTTTGTTTAAAAATATATATATATTGATACGCCTTCATTAAGCAAAATAATATAGGCTAATGTAACGTTACAGTGTCAGCTGGACTACATGTTAGCAAGATGCACATAACGTCAGCTAGCTCTGCACGTAGCCTGGTAACCTATGCAGGAATTGGTAAGTTTTGTTTCATGTTTATTTGATAACATAGACTTGTAGTACAGTAGTACTATAGATGCTTGTTATCTGGCCCTTTTCTATATAAAAACTGTTTTTGTGCTGCTTGCAGACTGCAGTGTCTGCTTGGTTACTCAACTCTGTATGCTAGCTTGAAGTTGTGTTGGAGTTGGCTTTGGTGAAGATGTCTGGATCGGCATCTATGTGAAAACTGTCATTTGTCTTTGGTTCCCTGCCCTGCTAGTTTAGTCTGACTTTTTATCTCTCTGAGTTTTGTGGAAATTATTGGTGAAATCAGACCATCAGACCAGGCTATCAGACATTCTAAAATAGCCAACAAGCAGTAGAAGCATTAGGGCAGTGGTTCTCAAACGTTTTCCTTCATTCCCCACTTTGATCAAGGGGGCATTCTCGAGCCCCACCTGTCCCTCATCGCTCTAAGAAAGTGGTAGGTCAAGCTTAAAATTGTCAAATTTATTGAAATAATGACAAGTTCTAAATATATCCTCTTCAACATCAGAGTTAAAATCAGCTGGTGCTGCAGATATAATATATACACATATTCCAGCAACATATTAGGAAGCATAGGCCATTTTACAGCATTGTACAATATATTCAATGAAATACCAACATGCTGCATTAAATGGATCCATAATCCAGTCATACTGAGCACTGCTGGTTGGGAAATATTTTTGAAATAAACTTTGCAGGGATGTGATGTAGGCCTACTGTTTAATACATGGGATCACAAGAGTGACTCCCAATCAGACGTTTCAGCGATTTCGCTCAGAAATCTCAAAGGCATACTGTCGCGATCGAGGCGCCTGTCCCATACTCAAGTGTTTTTGGTGAATCCAGTAATCCTATTTGCTAGGTGAGGTAGGTGCTTGTCTTTGCCTTGTAACTGGACATTTAACTCAAATATATCGCTAAGATATATCAAATGTATCGCTAAGATATATCAAATATATCGTTAAGATAGACCAGCTTCGTCAAGAAATGTTCATTAGTGAACGTGCTTGCAGATTCAAACATGCGCTCTTCCTCCAAGAAGAGGCGACTCGGAGCTCAAATGCGCGACAGCACTTTACCTCGGGAAAGCCACCTTGCCTCGCTGTGAGACAGTACAGCCTTTTGGTCAGCTACCATCTCTTCGCAAAGTGCGGAGAATAGACGCGCTTTTAAGGGCCGGGTTTTGATGAAATTCACCACTCTCACAACAACGTTCAAAATCTCATATAGGTCGGGACTAACTAAGCTGCCTTGACACGAGCGCTTCCCTGTGAATAACACAGATGCGTCCATTGCGCATCGGGTGCTACCTGGGCCCAGGCTACAGATAAAAAAAGAAATAAAAAACTCCTGTTTTTCACGTCAGTTCGCGCCCCACCTGGCATGTCTCCGCGACCCAGTAGTGGGTCGCGACCCACAGTTTGAGAAACGCAGCATTAGGGCAATACACATAGATATAGGGCAATACACATAGATATACGGCAATACATCTGGTGACTTTTATGTTTAATAGCATGGTGGTGTGCTGTGACATTTTTTTTATAATTTTCTTTTGAGACATTTTCTCATAGTGTAGGCCTACTACCGCGAAATAGCCTACGTTTGGCAAACACTGTACAATAGCCTATGTAGTTTCACGTGAATAATGCAGAGCAGCGTGGTACCTAGAACAGCTGCACTGTAACGTTAACGTTAGAGCTACAACTAAATAGGAGAGCCAAAGTCTGAAGCAAGTTTGCTGATGTCAGATTAAACTACTAAATGGTTTGGACACATCATTGTAGTTGTTGGGTTGGGTGGCATTGCTATATGTGCGTGCGAGTCATGAACATAAATTAGGCAACCGATATCCTAAATATTTCAAAGTAGTCTGCACAAACCCATACTTGAGTACACTTGGTGTTCACTTTCAATATGACATGGACTAAATTGCACGTCTTTACTGGACAGCAGCAGGAAGCAGTTTATAATGTACTTGTGAATATAGGTGGTAAATAAATAGCCTAGCAGCCTACTTTGCTGCTGAGGGTGATCTGTTAACCAATAAGCAATCGGAGCAATAATTGTTTGTGTAACGAAGATTCTAGTGCTACAGACTCGCGTAATGAGAGAGAAAACTATTCCCCCCACCATGAAATGCTGGGAAATTGCACACATTTTAACGCTGAAATGTAAAAAAAAAAATATCCACCGTAACGCCCCCCTATTATTATTTTTGTCAAAAAATAGTCATCATTGAAGGCCTGACCACTGAACGCACGGTCCGCCACTGACTCATACACAGACACATTCCCAAACACGCAGACACACAATCCCTCACACACACACTAACTTTTTCTCTGTCCCTCCTGGTAGTGTCCTCCAGTTGAGCAAGAACAGTGTGGTCTAGAGAGAGTAGAGAGGGGAGTCTATCTGTCTGGCAGGCTGTCCTTGCTGTGAAGGGAGTGGATGGGGGGGGGGTCAGACCCAGTCCAAACCCCCCCACACACACTCACACACACTTACACACACACACTCTCTCTCTCTCTCACACACACACACACACTCACACATGGCCTTGCCTTAGGAAGAACGTGTGGCTCAGGCTGCAAGAGCTCGAGGAAATCGAAGATGCCGATGTGAATGAGTTTATCTTGTGTTTTAAAGGCTCTGAGAGCTCGAGGAACTCGAAGATGCCGATGTGAATGCGTTTATCTTGTGTTTTAAAGGCTCTGAGAGTGGGGGGACTGGAAGAGTTGGGCTGGATATTTGGAGGAATATAAGGATATCACACACACACACACACACACACACGCATGCCTTAATGGCAGGATAAAAGGGGACTCTTTATGGAGGTTCACATTCTTGGTAGTACTGAAGTTGACTATGCAGTCACTGACATGGACCCCTCCTTCAATGCATTCACTGTCAGGCAGCAAACTCCTCTCTCTGACCAGAATCAAATTAATGTGTTTCTGTGGATGAAAAACCCACAGAAAGCTGTTTAAACTTAATTTGACCTACAGATGGACTATAGCCAAATCACAAGTGAAATACCATGAAATCCAAAACTCTATGCTATAAAACGTTCATCTGGTGCAAATATTTGACAGCATAATCCAGCCTATTGCGCTATATGGAAGTGAGGTTTGGGGTTCACTCAGTATGCACGACTACACAAAGTGGGACAAGAATCCAACAGAAGCCCTACATGCAGAATTCTGCCGATCAATATACTTAAAGTTCAATCAAAAACACCCAACAATGCATGTAGGGCAGAGTTTGGCCATTTTCCATTGGCCTTAACAATTCAGAAAAGAATCTTAAAATTCTGGATGCACCTGAACAGCAGCCCCGAGAACTCCCTCCACTTTGAGGCACTGAAAACCCAGTCTGATCCTAAAAAGAGAATATGAATGGGCAGAGTATCTCTTTCTCTGTCAGAGATACGAAGCAGAGGCAAATCCTGACCAAGTACAGGCTCAGTGACCACAATCTAGCAATAGAAACAGGCAGACACAGGAAAACCTGGCTGCCAAGAGTACAAAGAATATGTGGTCACTGCCAGGTATGGTTGAGACAGAGGAGCACTTCTTTCTACACTGTGAAAAGTATGAACATAAGACAGGCTTTCTTCCCCAAATTCCAAATAGGTATCCCACATTTCACACACACACACACACTTCTGTTAAGTCTGGATTCTCTATATTCTTTTATTTTTTATTTATTTTCTTTAATGGTTTTATTATGTGTTGTTGTATGTTACTCAGATAAAGAGAGGGAGGGAGAGGGAGACAGATGTAGGGAAGGAGGGAGAGACAGATGAAGAGAGGGAGAGACAGATGGAGAGAGAGAGACAAATGAAGAGAGAGGGAAAGACAGATGGAGAGAGAGAGACAGATGGAGAGAGAGAGACAGATTAAGAGAGGGAGAGGGAGAGACAGATGGAGAGAGAGAGACAGGCAGGTGAGGAGGGAGAAAGAGACAGATGGAAAAAAATGAGAGAGAGAGCCAGACGAAGAGAAGGAGACAGATGAGGAGAGAGAGAGAGACATGAGGAGAGAGAGAAAGATGAGGAGAGAAAGAGAGAGAGATGAGGAGAGCGAGAGAGATGAGGAGAGCGAGAGAGATGAGGAGAGAGAGAGAGAGAGAGATGAGGAGAGAGAGAGAGAGAGAGATGAGGAGAGAGAGAGAGAGACATGAGGAGAGAGAGAAAGATGAGGAGAGAAAGAGAGAGAGATGAGGAGAGCGAGAGAGATGAGGAGAGCGAGAGAGATGAGGAGAGAGAGAGAGAGAGAGATGAGGAGAGAGAGAGATGAGGAGAGAGAGAGAGAGAGAGAGATGAGGAGAGAGAGAGAGAGAAAGATGAGGAGAGAGAGAGAGAGATGAGGAGAGAGAGAGAGAGAAAGATGAGGAGAGAGAGAGATGAGGAGAGAGAGAGAGAGAGAGATGAGGAGAGAGAGAGAGATGAGGAGAGAGAGAGAGAGAAAGATGAGGAGAGAGAGAGAGAGAGAGAAAGATGAGGAGAGAGAGAGAGATGAGGAGAGAGAGAGAGAGAGAGAGATGAGGAGAGAGAGAGAGAGAGATGAGGAGAGAGAGAGAGATGAGGAGAGAGAGAGATGAGGAGAGAGAGAGAGAGATGAGGAGAGAGAGAGAGAGAGAAAGATGAGGAGAGAGAGAGAGAGAGAAAGATGAGGAGAGAGAGAGAGAGAGAGATGAGGAGAGAGAGAGAGAGATGAGGAGAGAGAGAGAGAGAAAGATGAGGAGAGAGAGAGAGAGAGAGAGAGGCCCCTGGAGAGAGACTAGGAGTGGAGCCAGAGGTGAAAGGATCCGTGCGTCAGAGCAGCTCAGTCCAGCAGACCCCCCACCCCCCCGCAGGGCCGCCAGAGGCTGGAATGTGTGTGTGTGTGTGTGTGTGTGATAGAGAGGGGGAGTTGGCAGAGCAGGACGCCCCAACGGCAGACATTCCTGAGAAATAGACCTCTCATTATTCTCATTCCTCTCATTATTCTCAACACAATATACCTCTTCCACGTGAAAAAAACGACACACTCTTGCAATACACAATACACTCTTGCAATACACAATACAGACCTCAAACACACACACACACACACACACACACACAGAGACACACAAAGAGTCACACAACACAGAATGAGTTAGACCTGAATATTGTTACCGAACAGGGCAACACAATTGAGGTAGTTTCATCTTATAAATATTTAGGATTTTTAATTGATGACTGCCTTTCTTTTAAGCTTCATATACAGAACTTTAGCCTGACGAGCCAAACCCACATTAAAATGTAGGGTTTGGGCACTCACCGTTCGCGGTGATCAGTCCGAGGGGCGGGATAATCGGTTGTCTTTCAAATTCCCTATGCACGCAATAGGACATGAGTCCCATGCGTTTCCCACCAGCGGAGCTAGTTGGCTAGTTCAAACTTTTGCCAACATAATAAAATCTTAACTCGTGTCACACTGTTCGCCAACAGCAACATCCATCTTATTTGTTTTCAAGTAGCAGGGAATTCAAGCCAAACCGTTGCAACTCTGCCATCAATCATTATGTTAAGCCCACCTAACGACTCTAAACACAATTTGATTGGCCTGATAGAAGTTTAATTTTTCGAGCTCACAAGCCAACGGAGAGTTGCTAGACTAGCCCTGGCAGCAAATGTAATTGCTGCTAGGGTACGTCTAGATTTCTAGGCTAACAGAACTTAGTAATAAAGTTGAAATTGAAGCTATAGGTTTTTTCTTTAGGAACAAATCTTGTTTTACTTTTTCTGCCAGAAAAAGGCTAGTTGATGCCACATTTCTTCCTATTATTGATTATGGTGATCTGTTGTACATGAATGCCCCATCAGAGTGTCTTCAGATGTTGATGAATGCTGTTTATCATGGAGCTTTAAGGTTCATTTCAAATTGCAGAGCCCTCACTCATCACTGTACACTTTACTCCACAGTGAATTTGCCCTCTCTGTCAAATCGCCGGCTTACTCACCTTTATATCTTCATAAGGCCATTATAGGCAGGCTCCCATGTTACATATCTGAATTTCTTTCTTTTACACAGAGTACTTATGGCTTAAGGTCTCAGAACACTATTTTATTGAATGTACCTCAAGCCCGGACAGAGTTGTTCATAAAGGCTTTCATGTTTGCTGCACCTTCTGCTTTGAATGACCTACAGAAAACACTCAAACTACAGTGTCTAATTTCCTTAAATGATTTTAATGGTGTTGTTAAAATCATAGATCATGAGTCCATCCAGTGCAAATGTTTTAATTAATGGCACTTTTATTTAATCTGGAATGCACTTGAGTTGTTTTGCCTCTTTTGTGTTTTGTAGTTGTAATATGTAACTGTTTGTTCTGCTATCTTGGCCAGGTCTCTCTTGAAAAAGAGATGTTATATCTCAATGAGACTAACCTGGTTAAATAAAGGTTATAATAATAATAATAATAATAATAATAATAATACTAATAATAACACAGCCGCACCATCTGGGGCACTCACTCTCTTCCATAAGAGGCAAGTAAAACAGTGTGTAGTAAATAACAGTGTACAGGTGAGTGTGTGTAACGCTGTGCAAAGAGATGGGGCACTCACTCTCTTGCATAAGAGGCAAGTAAAACAGTGTGTAGTAAATAACAGTGTACAGGTGAGTGTGTGTAACGCTGTGCAGTGTGTAGTAAATAACAGTGTACAGGTGAGTGTGTGTAACGCTGTGCTGTGTGTAGTAAATAACAGTGTACAGGTGAGTGTGTGTAACGCTGTGCAGTGTGTAGTAAATAACAGTGTACAGGTGAGTGTGTGTAACGCTGTGCTGTGTGTAGTAAATAACAGTGTACAGGTGAGTGTGTGTAACGCTGTGCAAAGAGTACAGTGTACAGGTGAGTGTGTGTAACGCTGTGCAGTGTGTAGTAAATAACAGTGTACAGGTGAGTGTGTGTAACGCTGTGCAGTGTGTAGTAAATAACAGTGTACAGGTGAGTGTGTGTAACGCTGTGCAAACGGAGCATGTGCTCAGAACACAGATGCGGTTCTTCTCTCTGTTTTGGAACAGCAACAGGAAGAGGGGGAGTGGGAAGCAGAGAAATAAACAGAGAGAGAGAGAGAGATGGAGAGAGACAGAAAGAAAGAGATGGAGAGAGAGAGAGAGATGGAGAGAGACAGAGAGAAAGAGATGGAGAGAGACAGAGAGAAAGAGATGGAGAGAGAAAGAGAGAGATGGAGAGAGAGAGAAAGAGATGGAGAGAGAGAGAGATAGAGAGAGAGAAAGAGAGAGAGTGATGGAGAGAAAGATACAGTACAGAGAGAAAGATAAATAAACCGAGAGAGAGAGGAAGAGAGAGCGAGAGAGGGACAGAAAATCTACTATAAAGGAGTAAACATGAAAAGGAAGGTAAACAGGGTGCGGAATGTCCACTGCACTCACAGCACACCGGCAGATTCATCTTTCCATCTCTCCTTTTTTCCATTTGTCTTCTCCATTGTACTGTTTGCTCTGTCGTTTATTTTATGACGGAAAGACTGGCTTGTTATTAGAATGCTTCGGAAGGAGCCAATAGCCACTCAGACAGCCCCCTTCACCCCACTTTACAGACTGTGCTGTCCACTCACTGGTCTTTCCTAAATTTCCAAACAGCATAACAGAACACACAGACACACACACACACACACACACAGAGTTGTTTTTCATCATCTGGAAAACATGACTCATCTTAGATTTCCTTGATTGACAGCACAACACACACAAACTTATGTACACATGCACACACACACACACACACACACACACACACACACACACAGAGAGGGGGGGGGGGGTAGTAGAAGACAAAAAGCACTTCCTCACTGAATGCAGTAAATTCAAAATTTAGCACAGTCAGGAACCAACATTTCCATTAATTAAGCCATATTAGACTAGCCTGATGAGCCAGATCCACATTAAAATGTAGGGTCTGGGGACTCACCGTTCGCAGTGCTCAGTCCGAGGGGCGGGATAATCGGTTGTCTTTCAAATTCCCTCTGCATGCAATAGAGCTGCACAGTCCCGCCCACAGCCGATGCCGGAAGTAAAAATTCAATGCAATTTCTCCATTGACAATTGCGGTATAAGCCATAAAAACTTAAAGGAATTATCCGGAGTAAAATGCACTTCAGATCAATTTACGGATGATTGGGAGTACATACGTTGAGTTGACACCCAAATCATGTCATTCGGATGTGTTTTGAGAAAGTTCGATGTTACCGTTTTTAGCCAAAGCTCGTTAGCCTGGACGTGACGCGGGCATGTCATTTCGCCGCTACAAAAACGCTATTTTTATACCTCTTCTACAGTTCCAAACAACATTACACTTACGTGGTAGTGAGTAGAGGGTCCCTAAAGCCAAACCGAAGTATCCCGAGGTCTTTATGTGGTCGGATAGAGAGTCCAGAATGAATTTCATCAAGCCAGTACCTTTCCGGAAATGTTGCCATCTTTGAGTGTGGGGTAACACGCTCTGGAAATTCACAATTTCGTCGCCTTTTTTTTTTTTTTTAAAACATAGTCCAGTATTTCTTTCGAAATTGAAATGAAGTATGGACTGGAGCTGGAAAAAAAAAAAAACGGCGACGAAATTGTGAATTTCCAGAGCATGTTACTCCACACTCATACGGACTTTCCCCTGAAGATGGCCGCAAAGATGTCAACATTTCCGGAAAGGTACTGGCTTGATGAAATTCATTCTGGACTCTCTATCCGACCACATAAAGACCTCGGGATACTTCTGTTTGGCTACCAGCTACGGCTGTACTAAGCGATTGTATATGCTCATATAGACGCCAAGAGTTCATGGGGCACTAAGCTTGTTTTGAGATAAATGCCTTTTATTCGCGATCTCTTGGATAAGTACTACATTACCCACAATCCTGAACAATCCCACAATCCCACAGTGATGCCTCTGATTGGTGGAAAGGCCGTTATGGTCATAGTTTGAAACTTTCTCAGCGAAAATTATTGATAAAGATTGATACTGCCTAGTGCCTATGGCGAAAATCTTAATGTGATTAAAAACTTTCTTGACGAATATTGGTACTTGTATCAACAAGGATTGTGGTTTATACATCACACGAACTTAGTCAGGGCCAATACACTATCAAATAGACCACTGTAAATGTTAGTTTAAACACTCAAACTTTTCAGGTAGCCGACAGGCTAACCTTTAGCATTTCCGACATTGTCTGTCATTACATAATGCAGCTAACATTAGCCTACATGCTGCAACACAGGTATGAAATATATTATGTTTTAGTCAGTGTCCAAAGGGGTGAAAGCCACTTTAAATCGGGTCACATTATTGACTGTTGTGTGTCCCGAGAGTCAGCTTGTGGGTTTTGTAAAGGCCAGCATGAGGGACAAGACCTACAAAGTTGTGGTGAGTTAAGGGAGGTTGGTAAAGTTCATGCTGCTAGTTAACATTAGCTAGGCTACTGTAGCCTTCATACTGTATGATTCATATCAATCATTAACCTAGGAATACTTCTTTGTGCATTTAATGAACATTTTGTGTAATAATTCACGGCAAATTAATTAACTGAATATGGTGGTCCAAGAGCAGACCATGCACCGGTCCATGCATCAGCCCGACTGGGCAGTGATGACAGCATAGGATGACAGTCAGGTACAAAGCACACCATGTTGCTAACGTTAACGTTAACCGCTTTCACACACACACGATATAAAATACACGATGATAAATACAAAATTAAATATCAAAACACTATTATTTACACGATTACTCCTGAAATAGCTGCTATTATCTGCACATTCACTATATAAAAATCACTGTTTGGAGGAAAGGGTTCGCGTACTGTCGCCGGTTGGAAATGGTTTAAATGGCAAAATAAATCGCTCCGATTTTGCCTATATTATTCAGTGAGGCGCGGTGGTTTATGGGATGAGTAGTTCCTTCGCTCGGAAATGAAAATATGTACACAGTCTTGTACCTTTGACTTTTTTTGGATTTTCTCTTCGTTTTTTCACTCGAAATGATATGTTGTATGCTTATGAGTTATAACGTAGCTGGTTAGCCTAAGACATGCTGTAAAACTCTTTAGATACGGATTTTTCCAAACGTCAATGGGACAAATGAATGGGAATCTTACATCTAGCACCTAACTGCATTTTGGCTGTGGGCGGGACTGTGCAGCTCTATAGGATAGCGCTACAACTCATGAGTCCCATGCGTTTTCCCTCCAGCGGACCTAGTTGGCTAGTTCAAACTTTTGCCAACTTAAAAAAAAGCTTAACTCGTGTCACGCTGTTCGCCAACAGCAACATCCATCTTCTTTGTTTTCAAGTAGCAGGGAATTCACGCCAAACCGTTTCAACTCTGCCATCAATCATTATGTTAGCTTTGTAGGCCTACGTAACAGTCTATCCTGTGCTTTGCTAATGCGGTGTTTTGCGTCCCCAACATCACACACGCACATTCATAAGGTAGGCTACAGTCTGCGCGATATAGACCAGCTCGGACGGAGTTCATGTTATGTTTCGTTGAAAAGAAGCTTAATAGTTTCGTGAAATTTGGAGAGGAGTGGAGCTGTTAACTAATGTTTAACTAAGCTGAGGTTAGCTAGTCAGTACCAGCATGGATCGCTATTTTAGTAGCCTAAGAAAAGTAACAGATGTCAGGACAGATGGACAGGATTCTTCTGCATGCTCTTCAGACAAAGCTACAACTTCGGAGGAAACATAGTGGAAACGAGAAAGAAAATACAGTGACGATTAAATGTTAAATATGGATTTAAAGTAACGATTAACAAAACTGTAGAGGAGGTATCGCTGTTTTGTATGTTCAACGTTGAGGCCATGAAACCGCCGAAACTCGCGTCATATGGAGACACACATTAGTTTCTTGAGTAGCCTATACAGATTTTGCGTGATGTCACAGACAGCTGCTCATGAGAAAGAGTGCTGTGAGGTGTGTTTTACCCTTTTCAACTATACCTCTGTGAGAGCAGTTTTTCCATTACTAGGCTAATATTATACCTCAATTTGAATGATCAGAAAATGAAGACAAGCTCCCATACTTATTGGAAGAGCACACAAGTTGTGTAAAACTGGCTGCCTGTTAACATGTCATAAATTGAGGGAGTGAGTGACCCACATTCACTTTCTACCCATGATAGCACATTGATAACTATACAGGGGTGCGTTACCCAAAACCATAGTTGCTAACTAAGTTAGCAGCTTTGTTGGTTGACATGCAATTTCCCATTGCCAACCAACTAAATTGCTAACAGGTTAGCAACTATGGTTTGGGGTAACACACCCCTGTATAGTATGTATAGTAATACTATATTATCTGTGTTGTTTTGTTATATGTTTGCTTTGGTAACATTGCTTCATTGAGTAATGCAAATAAAGTTCCATTGAAATTGAAACTGAGAGAGAGAGACAGAGAGAGAGAGAGAGACAGAGAGAGAGAGAGAGAGAGAAAGCGAGAGAGAGGGGCTATTTTGTGGGGCAGACACAGGTGTGTGACTGGAGCAGTATGCAGTGAGGTTTGCCCCTGGGCAGAGGAACCTGCTGGTAGGAAACAGCTCAGCACTTCTGTACTTTCATCTCTCAGCTGTCAGGGCACCTGCACATCACACACACACACACACACACACTTACATATACACTAACAGTTTAGAAGACCTTTTATCTGGCATGTCTCTGAGAAGCCTTACAGTCTGTCTTTAGCTACTACTACTACTACAGTATAAGTATAAGTATATATAAGTATATATACTCTTTTGATCCCGTGAGGGAAATTTGGTCTCTGCATTTATCCCAATCCGTGAATTAGTGAAACACACTGCACACAGTGAACACACAGGTGAAGCACACACTAATCCCGACGCAGTGAGCTGCCTGCATCAACAGCGGCGCTCGGGGAGCAGTGAGGGGTTAGGTGCCTTGCTTAAGGGCACTTCAGCCGTGCCTACTGGTCGGGGTTCGAACCGGCAACCCTCCGGTTACAAGTCCGAAGCCCTAACCAGTAGGCCACGGCTGCCCCACATTGCCACACACACACACACACACACACACACACACACACACACACACACACACACACACACACACACACACACACACACACACACACACACACACACACACACACACACACACACACACACACACACACACACACACACACACACACACACACACACACACACACACACACACACACACACTCCAGCCCAAAGAGAGCTCGTACACAGGAGATGGTTATGCAGTGAACTTGGTGAGCAGTGTGATGCAGACAGGCTTCAAAAGAGGATCGATCTATCATAATTGCACAGCACACACACACACACAAAAGGATCTGTCTATCATAATTTCACAGCATAGCAGCACCGATGGAGCTATAACTCTCCCCCACATACTGTACATGCCTCCATGCATTACTGACTCACCAATAACTACTGACTATGCACACACACACATACATATGTAACACATACTTTATATGCACGTACACACACACAGTTACTGCCTAAGTGCCTGACAGTAGTCCCCACATAGTCCCCACGTAGAAGCAGGCAGTTAGAGGACCAATCTCTACAGTACCTCCTATACCTAGTCTGCCCTGATTAAACTAAATGTCTCTCTCTATCTATCTACATGTATCTCTCTCTCTCTCTTTCTCTCTCTCTCTCTGTCCCTCTCCAAGAATTCCAAGAACCATCCCCATTATTGTTTCTGAGAAAAAGTATGTCTCAGACAATGGAGACTGTCTCTAGTCAAACACACAGCACACGCTGTAGCTCTCTTTCTCTCTCAGCATACACACACACACACACACACACACACACATACACACATATCCTAATACCCATTCACACAGTGGTTGTCAAGACATGAGATTGTATTTAGTCTTCCCAACACCTGAGTGTGTGTGTGAGAGAGAGACAAAGAGTATGTGTGTGTGTGAGAGAGACAAAGAGTATGTGTGTGTGTGAGAGAGAGACAGAGTGCAAGTGATGCATATGGGGTGTGTGCAATGTTTTTGATGCATATGAGTCTGAGTGTGTGTGTGTGTTGTGAAAGGAATGTTCCTCTGCAGTGGCTGACGTCTCTCCACTGATCTGATTGCAGATGGGAGCTGGTCGGTTCGTTCCCCAATTGATGCAGTCCTAAGTGGAAATTCCTCTGACCAACACACTCCCATTTCTTTTTCTTTACTTCTGCTTCGTTGTTGAAACTCAAAATCGAAAGCATGACAGAGGAAGAGGACACCCCTAGGCTACTTCAGATGTAAGTGCCTTTCTAAAGAACGGATGCCAGCTAGCATAGCGCACACACACACACACGCACACACACACACAGACAGGCACATACAACCACACACACACACAGCCCTGTGATGATACCAGTGCCGGTCCTGATCCCTGATATGTGTGCTGGATCAGGCCTATAGCCTCTAATCCTCCTGGCTACTCCCAGGCCTCCGTTCTCTCTCGTATGTGGAGCGAAGCTGTAATCAACGGAAAGCTTCCACTCATCAATATTTCAGTTCCCTCCTGAGGCGCAGGGCAGTTCAGCTCAGCTCAGGCAGCCGAGTAATAACTACCCATAACCACAACAATAACAGCATCACGCCGAGTAATAACTACCCATAACCACAACAATAACAGCACCACGCCGGCCGGCGCGCTAACTTTCCGATAGCGCGGGCTGGCTGGCAGCGGTGGGGATATAAATGATGCAGTGGCTGAACATGGCGGTGGGAAGAAACGTAGACGCGAAGTGCTGCTATCCATCTTCAAGGTCCTACTTTTCGAAAGACGGGCGTGAGGATAGGGGAGAGTGAGCGGGCGAGTGGGCGAACGAGGGTGCGGCATGTGGCGGAGAGCTGAGTCATACGTTAGCCGCCGCTGCCGAACGAATCCAGGCCAGGCAGAGCGAAGACTGAGAGGCTTTAAAGTTCCCTCATAGTGATCAACACACACACACACACACACACACAGGCACAAACACACACACACACACATACAGTACACATTACAGACACACACATGGACACGAATGCACACACGCATATATGGACACACAGGCGCGCACACACACAGATGCACGTAGATGGACAAACACACACACACACACAAACCCATAATGAATGAATTGAGGAGTGAAGCAAATGGAAGAGACAGAAACAAAGAGAAGAGAAAAGGGGAAGGGGAGGAGAGGATATAAAGGAGGAGAGAAAAGGAGAGAAAAACAGCCACAGAGGTGCTGCAGTTAGCACTGAGGGGGCCCTCATCAAACATTATGAGTCAAAGTCTGCTTTATTGGCAATTCCTTCACATGTCAAGACATACAAAGAGATCGAAATTACGTTGATTTAATGAGCATTGCAACATTATTATTATGGGGGGGGGGTTATATTCCTTCCTAGGAGGAGAGGAGGAGGGGATATAAAAAGGAGGAGGGGAGGAGAGGAGGAGGGGATATAAAGGAGGAGAGGAGAAGGGGGGGAGGTGATGTAAAGGAGGAGAGGAGGAGGGGATGTAAAGGAGGAGGGGATGTAAAGGAGGAGAGGAGGGGATGTAGAGGAGGAGAGGAGGTAGAAGAGGAGAGGAGGAGGGGATGAGAGGAGGAGGGGAGGTAAAGGAGGAGAGGGGGAGGGGAGGAAGAGGAGGAGAGGGGGGGAGGTAAAGGAGGAGAGGGGGAGGGGAGGTAGAGGAGGAGAGGAGATGAAGGAGGAGGGATGTGATGAAATATATAAAAAAAGAGGACAGATTAGGAGAGAAAGATAGAGCACATGGGAGGAAGGGAGGGAAGAGAGGAAGGGAGGGAAGAGAGAGGAGGAGAAAGGAGAGGGGAGAAGAGAAGACTGGGAAAAAAGCAGACTAAATTTGACCAGAGCAGCTTTGGACGTAAGGTCAAGCCGTCACTGGTGACATCACACTGCCCCACTGTTTATCTGTGTGTGTGTGTGTGTGTGTGTGTGTGTGTGTGTATATTCCTGTGAGAGCATGTATGAGTACATGCGTAGTGTGTGTCTGTGTGTGTGTGTGTGAGGATCAGCGTGGATGAATCTGTGTTTCTGAAATGGAAAAGTGTTTGTCTGCGTTCGTGAAAGAGCTTCTATGATAAACTATCTATGACATCACAATGGCACATAACCATTTTTATACTGACTGACAATGTCCATTCAGGAATGAGAGCTCAGAGGAGTACGTGTGTGCTTGTGCACGCACATGTGGGTGTGTGTTTGTATGTGTGTGTGTGTGTGTGTCAGACAGAAATATCCCACAGACTGGAATCTCCTTTCTCACATCTTAATCACACATCCGGCTGCCACAGCACTAGTTATCCGGAGGTTCTCTATTCCTGAGAACTCTGCTGGAGATGTGAACAAGTATATCAGAGACTATATAAGTAAGACAGTGGAAAGTCCAAGTCGAGTCTCAAGTCTTTGAGCTCGAGTCCAAGTCAAGTCTCAAATCTTTCAGGGACAAGGTCAAGTCAAGTCTCAAGTCTTTGGCCATCTGATTTGTAACACTGTATTGTTAAATCTTATGTAGCTACCATCCATACAGTACAGTATCAAAATCAGTTGTAGGATAACTTCATGGGTTCTCTGCCTGCACTGCAATCTGAAAAACACAAATTAAGAACTGTTTATTTTTGCTTGCCAAGAGTGGATGTGAAACTGAAAATATCACGTATGCTTTAATGGAGTTAACTTAATTTTCTTTACATCCAGAACTTACATTGGGTCTCCAATTTAGGACATCGTATAGTCTAATACTAACACATTCCCTCTAGCCCTCGGACCTGGTGAAATAAGTCTGGCGCATCATATGGCCCACAATGCAATCTTCCTGTTCCCAGCATTAGCATAACACTGATTGTTAGCTTGTCACCTGTGACGATATATGCTAAGTTTAACGTCTCTTTCACATCAGTGAAAGTGACTGACCTATCTGGGTGCGTTTTGAGACGAAATTTGACGTTGTTGAACCGGCATCATTATCCTGGTGTCATACATGTAGCTGTTCGCTTATTTTCACTGTGCTCGAAGTTATTGTAACCAAAAGTAGCCTAATGACAAAAAATGCAACAACATCGGGAGGACTTGTTCGCCATGGTCAAAGCTTTTTTGATCTGTGAGTGCACGCACATAGCGTATGTACATTGCACATTATGACAAAGCTCGCCATACGTTTCCCCAACGTAAATATGTACCAATAAAATTAAATAGACATACATGAATACATTTAGATTTTAAAAAGCAATAATTGCATGAAATACAGGTTGTTCACGCCTCACAAGTCTCGAAGCTCGAGTCAGAGTTAAGTCTGAAGTCTTTGAGGGGGAGTCGTAAGTCAAGTCTGAAGTCACTGTTTGTGCGACTTAAGTGCGACTCGAGTCCAAGTCTCAGACTCGAGTCCACATCTCTGGGAAGTAGCTACACCAGACGTGATAGCGGCGAGTACGTTCGAAAAATCATCTAAAATGGATTCTACGTGTCGCGAACGGAACTCCTCAGTTACGCGCCTGGTGTAGCTTCCTTGTAAGGCTTTTAAAAATATGTTTTCAAAATAATCTTTAAAAATGGACAGAATGTATTTTTTGAATTCAATACATTTTCAGACTGTATTTGGGCAATTCCATGCAAAGGTCATCCTTACCATGGAAAAAAAAAGTTGTGCACACACAAATATAACTAGAATTGCGGTTCCGAGGAACTGCAAGAGTGGGTTTGATCAGTGGCATGGAACTCGGCCTCATCCAAGGATTCCAACGGTACCTCATTTATGAAAATCGGGCCCACGGATCAAAAGTTATCTGCATTAACGCAACATCCAATAAGCTAAAACGCATAAATAACATGGTTGCTATGCTGGTTGCTATGGTGGTCGCTAGGTTGACATTACAGGGGTGGTTTCTAGGTTGTTGCTAGGGTAATTAGTTAGTTGCTAGTAAGCCATCTTAAGCTGACTGCATAAAGTGATTATTTTAAGAGATACATTTTCAAACCAGAACTGTGTATAGGTCATGGTTAAAAACGTATCAGAATCTCAGAAATAATCACGTAATGCAGCCAGTTTAAGATTTTTTAAGAAGTCAGATTTTTTAAAGGCAATCAAATTTCTGCTGACTCTCTTCTGGCTGCGGTTAAAGGCCAGCGCCTCCTGAGAGGCCTGAAGGGTCAGTTCTGAGGTTGTTGGCTGCTGGAACTTTTCTTAAAAGACAATGTGACTGAAGTGCGGGCAAAGTTTGCACAGAAATGTACGATTTTTCCCACCCTCATCGACCTTGTCATAAAACTTGTTTAAATGATCACATGACGCCTCCTTGCTCCTTTGTCGTCTACATCAGCCTTTCTCAAACTTCTTTGACCTGAGGCCCAGTCAAGGCATACTTTGGGGTCATAGGGCCCACCTACATGAACCCACCCCCTCCTCCCACCCCCCCATCAAATTGTAATGATATCACAATTATTATTATTTTTATACTATATTGCTATACATGCACTTCAAATGTTTAAAGTGCTAAGATTGTTCACAAAAGTTTGTGAAAGCATGCACATCAGAGTACTGCTTTACTAATGTAAAATATAATTAGGCCTACACTAGTTTCATTGTTTTTGCATTGTTGCATGATGCTTGCATGAGAAATACTTCTCAAAACAACAGCAATTATATGGGTGCCGTTGTTTTGGGATGTTTCCCTCATGCAAGCATCACTGATAGAGTATATACAGTATATGCTATTTAATTACATTTCATTCGAATGCCTGAATGTAAGAATTCAGGAAAGACAATACCAGCTTTTAACATTTCTGTTGTTTACTAGTTTATGTAAATCACATAACACATGAACTGTTTACATACTACTGATAGCCCATTACTGTACACAATAATACTATGCCCATTCATTAACATATATTAAACATCAGGCGTCTTGTTTACACATTAAAACCATATTTACACTTCGAATTTCGCTTCCAAATTGTAGTAACTACATCTACGAAGTCTAAGGAAGATAACCATGTAGTCTGTTCAAATATAAAATACATTTTGACAGAACTACAGACTTCGTGAAAGTAGTACCTAAAATGACTCCATTCACTTCATTGCAAAATCGCGGTTGGGCTGTTTACACATTAAAACCATAGGACTAACAATTTACATTTCGACTCATCGTTGTAACACCATACCAAGGGTCTTAAGAAGTGAGTCAATTTGGCTGATTACGTTTTTAACGCATTTCCACGCATTTTAGCCCAAAAAAGCAGTGGCTATTGCTAACGCATTCATTTTCAATTCTTAGCATGTTAGCTAACATTAATAGGTTTGTATATGTGCTAACGCTTACTTGAATGTTCCCTATTGTGGCTTGTGGGGTAGAATCTAACTAGTTGACACGTTTAACATTACTGTTGTTTACTACTTTATGTAAATCACATGACTATAATAAACTGTAACTTACTGAGAGCTAAGGTCATTCTGATTCAGACTGCCAAACAGTGTGATGAATGGCCATCACGTAAAGCATATGACAACAGCAAATAGCTAACGTTTACGTTAGCCTAACTTACTTATCGTTGACCCGACACGTTCATAAGTGTACTGTTTTTCTTGATGAAGTTACAATGATGAGTAACTTAACTTGAATGGTAGTGCTGCGTGGATGTGCTTAATTTCTGTATGAATGTGTGTTTCTTAATGTTGTAATATATACAACTGTATACATGACTAAGTTTGAATAGAGCTAGCTGGGCATTGAACTGGGTTGAATGGATTGGGAAAATACTTTTTTTTTTTAATGACCTATATGAACATGGTTTGGCTTTAAAAAAAAAATGAGACAGCGCTTCGCTGTCGCTAGTTCGGCCAAAAAGTGGGTGAAAAGGAATAATAAATAAGAAAACTTAAGAAGAACAATAGTGGGCTTGCTGGATCAACGATCAAACTATTGTTAAAATGTTCATTTAGGTCTATATTTTATTGTTTGTAACTGATCTGATTGAATTTCATGGAGAATTACACTATTTTTACACCATAAATATGGTGTGCAACCACATACAGAAACAACAGTTTTCACATGGCAATATTATACATATTTAAAAAGGGGATAAATGGACTCAAGGTTCCAACAAATTGTCATCATTTGACAAATTCCAGATTGACAAGGGAATGGTAGAGCAATGTGTATGCTCAGTTTGCCTTAATAGCACAGCTCCTTACATTTGTAAGGCTTTTGTTTTTAAGTCGGCAAGTTCCGGCCATGTCACATCCATAACGTTTTATAGGAAAAGTTTATGCTACACATACAGTGTTGATGCAACAATGTCCAAAGTGTCTGTGCAAAGCTGATTTATATCTATGTAAAGTATGATTAACAAATGATGCCCCTTTCTTACTTTTAAAACCTTTAATGGTGCGTTATGGATGTGACATTATGGATGTTACATAATGTGAATTTAAAAGACTGGAGACTTTATTTTACCTCAAAGCTGATAAACGTCTGTTCTGGTGGCATAATAATGCCTCTGTCTGTTCTGGTGGCAACACATTTCACCTTAGTGTTTACAATTTACGTTTCAGAGATTATAGGCTGATCAAAACCACAGGAAGGCCTCAGCATTAGCAAAACAAAACATAATATTAAAATACCTCCAGTGATTGACATAGCCTATTTTCGAGTGGTCTAATAACGAAAATCTGAGCGATTATCTTCCCGTAATTGTCATACTGTTGTACAGTAACTGGATTATCGTGTTAGCTAGTGAGGATGGCTGACTTTGCAGCTGGAGTTAACGTAGCAACCTCCTTCTGTTGCATATGTGTTCAGCCTGCCATTCACATCTGTTTAACAGTTTAATTTTAAATGTGACGCTCATTGACAAAGGTTTACAACACGATATGCCAGCATTTGAAGTGCTAATACCCACAGAGTAACATGAGTAACGCCAGGAATAAAAGTAGATGTACCGCATAGCGGTAGAAAATATGATCACTGCTCGGTCCTGCACATTCTCTCCGCAAAAATAAATCACGCTTGTCAATTTGACTCCATCTCCTACTCCTGCAACTCATGTGCATGTAAATGAGTGTGTGCATGTGTGAGTTTGCTTTTGTGTATAAAAATGTGTGTTTGTGTATGTGTGTGTTTATGTGTGTGCGGGTGTTTGTGCGTGTATAGTGTGTATGTGCTTGTCTGTGTGTGTGTGTGTGGGCGCGTGCGTGCATGTACTGTATGTGTCCAAATCACAAATGAGTGGGTATGGGCTAGGTTGATGCGGGCTCTTGAGACTAATATACTATAAGCATTTTATCATCTTGAGTGCAACGGTTCAGGTAGGGCTAGTTATTTAGCCTAGCGCAGTGGAGGAGTGGCCAACAAATGTCATGTTCCCTGGTGTTTCAGTAACCCGGAATCATTGACCAAAAGTGATGACAGTAAAAAAAAAAAACATATTTCTTTTTTATATTTTCAATGACTTGTTCTGATTCTTACTGTGGATCTTAATGGCCACTGAGGAAGCAATAATTTCATTGCTAGTTTTTCATAATTACTATTTCAATTGTTTCATATCAAAAACAGTATGTGTTTTATGTAGTTTGTGGAGGACTGGTTCAGTCACGTCACATCCATAACATGAAATTGTCACATCCATAACGGCAGTTTTTCCAACATAATGCATTGCAAAAATGACGCATAGTTTCAAAAACAGACTTTTTATGTTCATTCAAGTCTCCTTCATGCTACATATATCACGGTTTCGGCAGTTTCCTTCAAAATTCACAGTTTGTAGAAAACCTGTAATCTCTCATAAAAGTGTGTCTATTTCATGTCACATCCATAACGCTGATAAAATGCCTTGTATTCTTAGGATGTAAATGTTTATATAAAATTTGAGGATTTGTCAGTATTCAGAGGACAGAGGTTACATTAAAAGTTATGCAAATTAATTCACTGATACTATTTTTGCCCCCACTCTAAGGCATTTTGTTTACCAATATGAGTCCAACTGTCACATCCATAACGCTGGAACTGCCCATTTGCAATTTCACCACCTAAGAAATTGGGTAACACTTTACTTGATGGGTGAGTTCAAAACACATTCATAGCAGCTGTCATAAACTGCAAATAAAGCATTCATGACTGTTTCATGAGCCATGACTCAACATTTATACCAAGCCTTTTATGAATGTGGAAGACAGAACGATGACAACTTGTCAAAATAAAAGTCCAACAATCGCAAAGCAGCATTGCCGTTTTTCTCTCCAGCCTTTGTAAATATTTCATGAATATCTTATGAAGTCTACATCGAATGTCAATTTACTATACAAGTTGTGAAGTATTTATAATCACTGAATTTAACACTGGGAGGTAAACTAGCCTACATTCAGCTGACCCGTATTTGTGTAACCTGGAACGGTTGGACATTCCCAGTAGCAAAAGATGAGAAATCATCTGCAAAGGTATCATAAAACATACATTTTTATGAATCAAAAATTATTTGCTTGACCATGTTCTGTCTTTTTGGCACTGGAGTAGCCCATTGACTCAGATGTGACGTGATCAGGTAAGAGGTTTGGAACAAAAACGGCAATGCTGCTTTGCAATTGTTGGACAGTCATGAATGCTTTATGTGCAGTTTATGACAGCTGCTATGAATGTGTTATGAACTCACCCTTCAAGTAAAGTGTTACCAAAAATTGTAAGTATACCTCAAAGTGTCTACAGTGCAGTGCAATGTGTAAGAATTGAGGTAAAAATATCCAAAAAAATGAGCTACACGCATCAAAAGAATGAGAAGAAATAAGGCGATGATGTCATTAAAAAAATGGCAAGGTATAGTGCTGCAGAGATATCAACCAGAATTAGCATGCTAAATTACTAGCCACAGCCCGACAGGTGTCATAATCCCAGCTTCGGCCATGGGAGGCGGTATGCGGGCAACATAACCGCCAGCCAAACTGCAATACACGTTTCTCGGTTGTTACTCTAGGGTAGACCAACTCACTTTCTGGAGGTATACTGCCCCCATCTTTTATGGAATGTGGAGTATGAATTGATTTTTTGGCAGATATTACAAATGGCTCCTTTAACACATTATTATTTTGCAGATGACCTTGGTATTAAAAGTAACTGAATACTTTATTGTGGAGGGCAGGTATTTTGGTTTTCTAACATCCAACTTTACATTTACAATGTAAATAAATACTTTACAAATAAAAAAAAAATATTTGTTTAATAGAATCATTAGGTACAACACATTTTTTCTTCACTTTAATCTACTATTTCTTGGTTTAAATTAATATTTTACCTGGTTAAACCACCTGACGATGCAGTTGCGCCACCTGACTTTTGCTATTCATTTCCAATTATACAGGCATTTTGTACACCTATATAAGCTTTTGACTTTGCTAGCAAGTTCATCCATTCAATTTTCCAATACAATAAAGAGTTTTATATTAAAATAACTTTTTCTTAGTTTTACATTGGTTGTACCAGCTGGCATGTAAACTGTACAAGTTCAACTATGAAGGGAAAGTAGCTATTTTTTTTATCAATATTTGAGAGAGATTTACAAACTTTTCACTCATCATCATGGGGTCCTCTTGATGAGGCAATGTCATGTTTACTCTTTTCCCTCTTCAATTCAAAATAAACATTCTATGAATGCGGTTGCACCACCCTGACATTTCCTATATGCAAATTTCCAGACAAATGTTTTTTTTTTAATTTTCCATAGAATTTAAGAGCTATTAAACTTATAAACTTGTAAAGGTCTTCAACATAAAATTATGCTTCCAAATTAATTCCCTTACCTTTTAAATTCTATATTTAGCTTTTAAGACGGATGCGCCAACTGACGTTTTGAGGGTTTGAGATGACAAAACATAAAATATATCTAATTTTTATGATAAACAGAAAATTTGTTAAAATTATACAGGTTTTATAGAATAAAATGATGCTTGTTATGAATCATTTAAGAATATTTTAAGCCATAGTAATGGACACGGACACAGAAATCTGTTTGTGAGTATGTGCGCACATATGTGTGTGTTCGTGTTTGTGTGGATGTGTCTGTGTGTGTAAGTTTGTGAGTATGTGGGCACATGTGTGTGTGTATGCAAAAGCAGAGGATGGGTCAGTGTCAGTCGCTTGACCTTACGGAACGTCAGCCGAGGCCTCTGCACAACAGCTCTTTCTCTAAACCCAAAACAACTGATAAAAAACAGTGAGTGTGCGAGTTTCTCTCTCTAACACTCTGAGTGTGTGTGTGTGTCATTCTCATACTATGCATGTATTACTGTTTCATGGGGTCAAACTCAACTCAGGAGATGGTGTGCGCGTGTGTGTGTGTGTGTGTGTGTGTGTGTGTGAGTGTGCATGTACAGTATGTCTAGATAGATAGATACTTTATTGATCCCCAAGGGGAAATTCAGGGTCTGTGTGCGCATGCAAGCGTGTTGGTTAATATTACAGGTTAGCTGAGAAATCAGCCCAACTCACAGGACCCTCTAGCAACAGTGTCCAGCGTCTAGGTCTAAACTGGCCCTGATGTGGCTCCAATCTGGCCCCTATTCAGGCCCTGATCTGGCACAGGTCCTGGGTACAGGGATTCTAGAGTATTGAAGTCAATAAACATACAATTAGTCACTAGTCACAGATAGTTGTATTGAGTATTGCATTCAATACAGTTGTTTTTTTTTGCCAATGTAAAAATAAATGTAGCACTTCATTGAATATACTCAAGTCAAAGTAGGTATTGAGCAGGTACAGTATATTCAAGGTATGGCTTGGGAGGTGTGTGTATGAACCACACCACAAGCCTGGAGTCACACACAGAAACACACACACAATGATACAATACTTCACTGTGTGTGTGACATTTAGGTTATATAATCAGTGGCCTTCCCTGAAACGGAGCATTTGGAAACTCTCTTGCAAACTACAGCTGGGATACTACTGTCGGGCTTGATCAAAGGCACCAAGACAAATGCCCCCTTAAGAGTCCATGATGAGAGATAATCTGGAGAGAACAAACTGCACAAACATACCAAATCATACCATTGCCCTGTGGCTTGTGTTTTGGGTAACCACCATAATGAACCTCTGGTGAAGGCATGGAGGAAGATGAAGTACACCACCATAATGAACCTCTGGTGAAGGCATGGAGGAAGATGAAGTACACCACCATAATGAACCTCTGGTGAAGGCATGGAGGAAGATGAAGCATGGAGGAAGATGAAGATGAGGCATGGAGGAAGATGAAGATGAGGCATGGAGGAATATGAAGATGAGGCATGGAGGAAGATGAAGCATGGAGGAAGATGAAGATGAGGCATGGAGGAAGATGAAGATGAGGCATGGAGGAAGATGAAGATGAGGCATGGAGGAAGATGAAGCATGGAGGAAGATGAAGATGAGGCATGGAGGAAGATGAAGATGAGGCATGGAGGAAGATGAGGCATGGAGGAAGATGAAGATGAGGCATGGAGGAAGATGAAGATGAGGCATGGAGGAAGATGAAGTACACAGTGATTGTAGCTCATTTTGTTTGTTTTTTTGTTTGTGGCTGTCATGAGTGAGATTGTAAGATTCTAAATAAGTGAAATGTGACTATTCCCAGATAGCAAAAATACACTGGAATGGAACTGGGCCACACCTAACACATAATCTGGCATCGAACTGACGTCCAAACGCACATCGGTCCAAAATTGGTCTGGATCCGATTGACGGATCTGGTGCCAATAGGGACTAACGGCTCCCACACACAGCTGCGTTCCGTCAACGCATGCCAGTGGGTGTTCCCGACGGTAGCTATGCAAATGACTTGAAGTAAAACCGTAATGTGATTGGTTGGTGCCGTCCGTAGATTGGCTTGATTGGCCGGTGCCGTCTGTCGGTGCAGCAACAGCTGAACTCCTCAACGCGAGCGGCGGGAGAAACGCGACGCGACGGACCCACAATTCAGTTCGGCAACGGATCACGTGAGCCCATTTAAAGTGAATGGGATGCGTCTCCAGCAACGTGAAGCACGCAGCTGTGTGTGGGAGCCGTAAGACTGCAGCTCTGTATGATACTCTGTGTTACTGACGTGGTTTGGATCTGCTTATCAATACGGATCCGCTTATTCTGTGTGCTACGGACCCGCTTATCAGATCTCAGCCAGCTCTAAGGCTTCATTGACATGTGAAATGTGATTGTTAATTATCCTGGGTGAACCCAGACAAACCTGTTGGCAATTAAGAGCAAATACAAATTTGCTATCAGGTTCGTTTAGGTTCACCAAGTTCGTTACATTATCCCAACAGCTCAACTAATAAACAGCATAAGCTAGGCTACTAAACACAAT
>NW_027468774.1:4160144-4167644 GCF_046254945.1 Alosa pseudoharengus
TCTCATTGGCTGAAACCCCTGGGCCATGCTCTGAAGAGGGCTTTGTTCCATTCCTCTCAGCCAGACAAAGCTTATGAGAGCTCTGTCACCAAACCTGCCGCTGTACACATGATGCATGTGCAAAATGGATGCATTGGAGAACTGTTCTCTGAACTCTGCTCGCTCTGTGATTGAGCCGCAACAACGCAACAACACACACACACACACACACACACACACACACACACACACACACACACACACACACACACACACACACACACACACACACACACACACACACACACACACACACACACACACACACACACACACACACAAATGCATGAGCACAAATACATATACGCATGGCGCGTGCGCACACACACACACACACACACGCACACACACACATGCATGCACGCACACACACACACAGACATACACACACACACACACACACACACAGATGATTAAATCACATGGGGTATAAAAAAGTCTTCATCATATCTCTCTCTAATGCTAAGAGTTAAACCGAATTCAAGTTGGGGGGGGGGGGGGCGAAAAAAAGCACAAAATTACTGTATCTAATCTCTGTGATCTTTAGAGTTAGGCCACATGTTTTTATCAACATCGCATCATATATTATCCAAGACGATGCACCTGGGATAAAACCATTTGGTACCAGAAGCAGAGCAGAAGCAGAGGTTTTTGTACTGTATCTAAGGTTTTGAATATTGCGTTTGCTATTGTGGGATGTTGTGTGTTAACATTCGTAAATACTACAAAAACAATCCATAGTTTTGTTGGGAGGTATAGCTTGTCTGTTAAGAAAATGTAAGCATTGTGGAAATGTGTTCACTGACTGCATATTGTGTGAAAACAACATGAAATGTGTGAATGGTATGGCCACAAAAGACTGATGCTGTGCTAATTGTGTTCAGAGTTTTGGAAATGTGACAACTGGTTAGACAAACACTTGTTAGCGACTGAAATAAACTGTAAGTGAAATTGGACAATTTCCTACGGCACACCTGATGATCTCTCATGGCACACTGGTGTGCCACGGAACAGTGGTTGAAAATCACTGGTCTAATACTAAGAGTTAAACCTGGTAGGGCAGATAGTCTAATGCTAGGAGTTAAACCTGTTAGGGCAGATAGTCTAATGCTAAGAGTTAAACCTGTTAGGGCAGATAGTCTAATGCTAGGAGTTAAACCTGTTAGGGCAGATAGTCTAATGCTAGGAGTTAAACCTGTTAGGGCAGATAGTCTAATGCTAGGAGTTAAACCTGTTAGGGCAGATAGTCTAATGCTAAGAGTTAAACCTGTTAGGGCAGATAGTCTAATGCTAGGAGTTAAACCTGTTAGGGCAGATAGTCTAATGCTAGGAGTTAAACCGAATTCAAGTTGTATATTGTGTACGCACAGTTAGGGAGAGGCCAGTGTGCTACTGTTACACCACCCTGGCAGTCCGCAGATGTTTTGCTCATAGGTTTTAGCCTAGACGAACTAACGAATTACAGACAAGATCCCTTTGCTACTGACAGTCAAACCATTCCTGGGACAGACCTCATCACTGACAGCAGAGACCATCCCTGGGACAGACCACATCACTGACAGCAGTGGCCTAGCTGCCTTATAATGAACAGAGAGGTGACTGGATGGAAAGTGTGTTTTATGAATCCACTCGTGCACATTTACCTCTATTCATCAACACCCCCACTGGAGTTAAAGGTCAATCAACTACATCAATGAGAAACCTTTTGGGCTTCAGTGGATGCAAAACTGCTATTGTTTTAGAAGTAATTGTATTTAATTTCAACACTAATTAAATAGTCAACATGCCCATGTGCTGGAAACCCAACAGCTTTCGTTATCTATTCTCGAGGCACTGTGATCATGACTTGCAATGTAATAACGCAGAAAACATTGGCTTTTTGATCCGTCATTTGCCCAGGCCAGTTTCTTTGAGACTTAAAATTTGTTCTACAGAAATGATTGGGCCAATATGTTTCAGACATGGTGTACCGAAACAAGAATAATGTGCTATAAGGCTTGACCCCCCCCACGCCACATGGGCTTCTCCTCCGCCTCTGAGTATGACAAATGAAAGGTCTGCTCGATAAAGACACCATGGGGCTTAAGAAGATGGAGGGCGACAGGAGAATATCTCATTTGCTGAAACCCCCCGGTCGTGCTCTGAAGAGGGCTTCTCTGTTGCCCAACACAATGGCTCTCCGTAATGAGACCGTGCTGCCCTCTGCTTTTGTTGGGGAATCAAGTGGCTTTCATCTTCCTTATGGTCCAGTCACGCTCAGTAACTACGCTTGCCGGCAGATCACGCACACACACATGCACGCACACACACACGCACACACACACACACACACGCACGCATGCATAAACGCATGTTATACATGACATAATCAGGTTATACATCACTACAACATTGTTTTAATCATTGTTATTTTAACAATAATTTGAGAGAGTATTATCAATATTGGGAAATATCAAAATGAGTTAAACGTGAGATAAGTTAATAAGTTAAATCTAAAATCTTAAAAAGACTTGCCATGACAATTTCTGGTAATATGGAAATTTCTTACCATGAGGCTATTATAAATAATGACCATACATTAGGTGACACCTGCCGTGAGAGATATGTGAGCTTTATGAAATGGTTCATGTTATGCGGCAGGGGAAAGAAGCACTACTCACTCCACTGGCTTACCCAACAACAGATGATCTTTAGTAATACGGGTATACAGTTCATAAAGATCACAACATCCCAGCAGTAAGTCATTCCATCGTTAGGTGAATGGAATTTTATATATATTTTACAAACACTTTTTTTAGTTTACAAATGTATATAAACTTACATTCACCTAGAAGACGGAATGTCTTCGTTTTTGTCTGCCTCGAGTGTTCCCAGCTACTGCTGGGGTGTCTGTGATATTCGTAGTTAATGTGATATTGGTCTTATGGTGTATCAAGTGTTGCCAATGGGCCAGGGCTAGTTTGAAATTTCAAACGTCTAGTTTGAAATTGAAATGTCAATAATGGTGATGTGTAGCCTATGTCAGCGTTTAAAACAACACTCTAGAACTAGAGACATTCTCATGGCTTTGGTCTAAGGCAGTTGAACATCAAAATGGGTATTTGAAATAATAACAAAACAAGTCACAATTACATAAAAATTATGGAGAATAGACTCACTCACACACAGACATACACAAACCAACAAACATATATAGACGAACACACAAGCATGCGCACACACACACACACACACACACACACACACACACACACACACACACACAATGCAATCCCCCTTAAAAACAGTCAGAAATGACGCAAGGGGATGCCTCTCAAAATATCACAACCACACACACAAACACACACTATGATACCCACCTCATGAATCATGATAGCAAATAAGGAAATACCCAGGCATCCCAACACACGCTTACACACAACATATGACATCAACTTCTATGAATCCAAAACACACACAAATGAATCATAGCAGTTATGAAGTAGCCTTGAAGAAATTACACCAAACACACACACGGACAGGAGTAATATGATATCGCATCTACAGAGTAAAACACAAACACGGCTGAGATCCTGTGCATTATGAAGTCAGGAAATGAACAGGCTACTGAAATAAAGTGGAACTGAGACATGCTGAGTCACTCAAGCACATAGAGCAATCCCTGAGTAAGCTCTCCCTCCCACCTCCCTCTCTCTCTCCATCTCTCTCCCTCCCACCTCCCTCTCTCTATCTCCCTCTCTCTATCTCCCTCTCTCTCCCTCCCTCACACTCACGCATACACACACACACTCAGCACATATACCATTTCTTTCTCTCTGTCTCTCCATCTCTCACTTTCTCTCTCTCAATCTCACACACACAGAGTTCTCTTTCTTTCTCTCATAAACAAAGAAGCCCTCTCTCTGACTCTCACATACACGTTTTTTCTCCGCCCAAAGCCTACGTCCTCTGGCAGGAACGAAGGGTCAGTCATAAGAGAACACACACACACACACACACACACACACACACACACACACACACACACACACACACACACACACACACACACACACACACACACACACACACACACACACACACACACACACACACACACACACACACACACACACACACACACACACACACACACACACACACACACACACACACACACACACACACACACACACACACACACACACACACACGCCACCCTGAGGCCTAATGCATCAGGGAATCTTTAAGAGATCGTACCTCTAAACAGAGACAGCTCGTTCAGGTTCGAATATTACACAAAGGAGACATGAATTCCAGCAAAGCAAAAGATTTATTACTACACAGAGTTTGGGAAGTGGAGATCTGAGGGTGGCAGTTATGGAAGTCCACACAAATATCATAAAAGGTTCACCTGTTACACAGCAAAGGCACACAGCAAAGCTATAAGCAGCACACCAGAAACACCACACGTGTGCTTAGACTAGACCTCCCTCAGAGCCACCTCCCTACTAAATAAACATAAAAGTTACACAAACAGAAGGACAAGACAGGCAACACAAAATCCAAACATAACAAATAACCAAAGCAAAACCAAGACAAGACAGCAGCACGACCCATGTTACTCCACCAGCATGACTGTGCTGCCTAAAAGAACAGAACACTGAAGATTAAACAATGAAAACACCCCAATATACATAACAGAAAACCACAAATGTTTATGGGGAGACAGCATACCTGACAGTAACAGACAGGGGCTACACCAGTGGAGTCTACATTGCTACTGGCTGCTGCCCCTCTTAAGTAGCACTCCACTGGTGCCAATTGATTAATTGCCCATGCCCCGCCCCCTTCATTAGCACTGGCAGGTGCTATTGGAAATAGCAGGCAGAGGTCTACCTGCTACATACGCATGCACACACACACACACACACACACACACACACACACACACAAACACGCACGTACGCATGCGCACACATACACACACACACACACACACACACACAAACACACACACACAAACACAAACACGCACGTACGCATGCAGACACACACGCACACATACACACACTGAGGTAAAAAAATCACCCAAACAACCAGTGACCTCCACAGACAACCAATCAGTGACCTCAGTCAGTACACATTGTGTTCTTTGCCAAAGCCTCATCAAACCATGTGCCCAGGCACTAACCACTAACACGAATGTGACAAAGTGACCGGTGCGTTTAGATTATGTTCCCTTGGTCAGACTGCCAAAGCCACTACAAAGAACTGAGAGTGTCTAGTCTACTCTGTCAGTGTGTGTTCTCAGGGCCAGATGTACTAACGCTTTTGCGCCCATTTCTGGCGTATTTGTTTCGCAATGTGCGTGTAAAAGCATTGCGAGGTATGTACAAACAGGCCGCAATGATGTAAAAGTGCAAACTGCCTGTTGCGGGAGCTGAAAGTGGCAGATTCCGATTGTCATGTCATGCATATGCATTCATGGGAGGATCCAGGGGAAAGTGGGAGTTTAGCGTAAAAAGATGGGAGGGGAAGAGTAAAGAGCGCCTAGTTATGTATTCCACGGTATGTACAAAGACTGCTCCTGAAAGCGCACATCTATTCTGCGCCTAAATACTTCCGCCTTGTAAAAGCAGGTGTTAATCCAAATTGCAGTTCAATGCGTCAATAAGAGAACCTTTCAAAGACAATAGAATCGCTATTTAGAGCACCAGTTTTTGTGGTGAAAGTATTTGTACTACCAAAAGCAACCTTAATTTTCGTTGGCCTTTCGAATGTCTTACTTTCACTTTCACGTCATTCACTTAAACTTTCCTACTTGCTAGATTTGACCAATCTTCCATAGCCTACGTGCACAAGTAGTTTGAGTAGAACTACTGATCTTCATTATCTCCCTGCTTGTTTACATCTTATCATGTATGGTATTATTTCATTATCGCTAAACGTTTGATTCTTTTAAATGTTGTCATCAGTTAACTTAATTCAACTGCGCTTGTATGTAGGCGCTGCCATTCAGTTGTGGACGTTTATGGGCGGAGAAAGGCAGAGAAAGGCGCAGTTTACACTAAGGATTGAACGATTGATAAATACGACGGAAACTTGGGTCTGACAGCGTTCGCAATCTGCGGTGTGTCCATGGCGCTGATAACGCTACATTCGCAAATGTACGTACATCTGGCCCTCAGACCATTAGGTAAGCAATGGCTTGGCTCCCCATAAACACATAATCTCCCACAAACAGCAAGTCCATTAAGTTGTTTAAATGTATGCCTTAAAGTAGTGCTAAATAACGTCTCCTTTTCATTGTTTTGATGGTAACACTGAATGGAAGCGTACATTCCATGGCACACCGCCGAATGATGCAGCCAATGGGTGATAGTTGTGTGTATGTGTGATAGTTGACAGTAACAGTATCTAAACACAAGTGGACAGCAATTGTCCCTGGCAGTACACCTTGGATACTTGTGTTAAGGCGACATGTCTCAGCTGACCACATTCTCAAAACAAACAAAAGTAAATTGGCCCTAAAAGACCAGAGACCGCCAGGCTGCCTTTTACTCTAATGTACGAAACTGCCCTCATCTGGTCCTGGTCTAGTGCTCATGCTATCCTGCTCTGGTGCTAACACTGCCCTTATCTGGTCCTAATCTGGTCCTAACACTGCCCTTATCTGGTCCTAATCTGGTGCTAACACTGCCCTTATCTGGTCCTGGTCTAGTGCTCATGCTATCCTGCTCTGGTGCTAACACTGCCCTTATCTGGTCCTGGTCTAGTGCTCATGCTATCCTGCTCTGGTGCTAACACTGCCCTCATCTGGTCCTGGTCTAGTGCTCATGCTATCCTGGTCTAGTGCTAACACTGCCCTCATCTGGTCCTGGTCTAGTGCTCATGCTATCCTGCTCTGGTGCTAACACTGCCCTCATCTGGTCCTGGTCTAGTGCTCATGCTATCCTGCTCTGGTGCTAACACTGCCCTCATCTGGTCCTGGTCTAGTGCTCATGCTATCCTGCTCTGGTGCTAACACTGCCCTTATCTGGTCCTAATCTGGTGCTAACACTGCCCTCATCTGGTCCTGGTCTAGTGCTCATGCTATCCTGCTCTGGTGCTAACACTGCCCTCATCTGGTCCTAATCTGGTGCTAACACTGCCCTCACCTGGTCCTGGTCTAGTGCTCATGCTATCCTGCTCTGGTCCTAACACTGCCCTCATCTGGTCCTGGTCTAGTGCTCATGCTATCCTGCTCTGGTGCTAACACTGCCCTTATCTGGTCCTAATCTGGTCCTAACACTGCCCTTATCTGGTCCTAATCTGGTCCTAACACTGCCCTTATCTGGTCCTAATCGGGTCCTAACACTGCCCATATCTGGTCCTAATCGGGTCCTGATCTGGTCCTGGTCTAGTGCTCATGCTATCCTGGTCTGGTGCTAACACTGCCCTTATCTGGTCCTAACACTGCCCTTATCTGGTCCTAATCGG
>NW_027468774.1:4172644-4180144 GCF_046254945.1 Alosa pseudoharengus
GATGATGGACAGAGTGGAAGAATGGAGAAGAAGGAGGGGATGTAGAGGAGGAGGGGAGGATGATGGACAGAGTGGAAGAATGGAGAAGAAGGAGGGGATGTAGAGGAGGAGGGGAGGATGATGGACAGAGTGGAAGAATGGAGAGCACAGAGGAAGACAGAAGAGAAGAACAAAGGATGAGGAAGGAGAGAGAGGAGGATGCTCACACACACACATGCGCACACATACATACACACACACATGCACACGCATACACACACATGCACACACACACACATGCGCACACATACATACACACACACATGCACACGCATACACACACATGCACACACACACACATGCGCACACATACATACACACACACATGCACACGCATACACACACACACATGCGCACACATACAGTGGCGGTTTTAGGTACGGGCGAACCGGGCGGTTGCCCGGGGCGGCATCTTGTAGGGGGCGGCACGAGCGCTTAAAAAAAAAAAAAAAAAAGAATAATAATAATAAACGTCGCAAAACGATTTTCTATTATCCATCACTTGTGTGAGGAATTAGGGAATTGGCGCCCCTGTTGCTCAGAAGGTAGGCCTACTGCACTGCACTGTGCAGAGGAAGGGGCGAAGGGAGGGGTTTGCGGGGGACAGTTCACCTCTGGGTCTCCTTAATGAAACGGGAAAGGGGGGATGAATGGGGATCCACTGTATAGTAGCCTACAACAGTCTATTAGTGGGCTAAAATCAGTCACACCTTGACTTTCTTCCAAACAACGCACATCTCATAATGTTATGAATGCAGACCTATGATTCCTGCACATTTAATTAACTGTGTGAAATAGTGGATCATGGGAATTTGTGGATTGTTGTCGACTGTCGAGTGCCAAACACGATGGACAGAAAGCGGTCAAAGCCATCAGGTGGCCAGTTCCAAAAAAAAAGAAAAGTAGAAGAGGAGAAACGAGCAAAGGATAAAGGTATGTAATGTCCTAATAATAACAGTATCATGTCATGAGTGAAGGGCTAACGTCAATGTTAATTGATAGGGCCTAGCCTAGTATAACTTTTACGTTTGTTAGCCATCTTGCAATGATACCTATGCTTAGCCTATAAAATAATAATTCGGTTTTAACAAACACAACAACTAATTTCACCATGAGATGGATTATGCTTTGGAACAAAACGGTCAAAACCTCAAAAGTTCTGATTATTTATTTCCATCATTTTGGTTAACGTTGCTGTTTAAAAAAATGACTGTTTGAAAAAAAAGAAGATTTTTGTGTTGTTGGGAGGGGGGGGGGGGGGGGGGGTGCTCGGGGGGATCTCGCCCAGGGAGTAATTGAGTCTAGAACCGCCACTGCACACATACATACACACACACATGCACACGCATACACACACATGCACACACACACACACACACACAGACACATGCGCACACACACACACGCGCAAGCGAACACACACACACCAGACACACACACACCAGACACACACACACGTAAAAGTGAGAGTGTGATGGATGCTGAAAGAGAAGGAGAGGAAACAGGGTGAGAAAGCACATAAGAGTAGAGCTTGACCCAGGCCATCCATTCAGCTTTAACCTGACCTGTACTGTACACACGCCGGAAAGGCTGCAGTCAATGGAGTGAAGCAAGGACATGTGTATGTGTGTGTGTGTGTGTGTGTGGGCATGCAGGTTAATGCAGTGGGTGGTGTCCATGCCGATGTACAAAGGACACAGCTAATGGTGTTGGTGAGAATGCGTGTGTGTGCATGAGAAGGTGTTTTATAAGGTAAATAGTACTATGTGTATCCATTTGTACACTATTAAAACAAATGTGTTGAAAACAACACAACTTGCGTTGTTTTTCCAGATCTCTGTGTCCAGATAGGGACAACACAACTTGCGTTGTTTTTCCAGATCTCTGTGTCCAGATAGGGACAACACACGTTTGCGTTGTGTTACCAGATCTCTGTGTCCAGATAGGAACAACACAACTTGCGTTGTGTTACCAGATCTCTGTGTCCAGATAGGGACAACACAACTTGCGTTGTGTTAACAGATCTCTGTGTCCAGATAGGGACAACACACGTTTGCGTTGTGTTAACAGATCTCTGTGTCCAGATAGGGACAACACAACTTGCGTTGTGTTACCAGATCTCTGTGTCCAGATAGGGACAACACAACTTGCGTTGTGTTAACAGATCTCTGTGTCCAGATAGGGACAACACAACTTGCGTTGTGTTACCAGATCTCTGTGTCCAGATAGGGACAACACAACTTGCGTTGTGTTACCAGATCTCTGTGTCCAGATAGGGACAACACAACTTGCGTTGTGTTAACAGATCTCTGTGTCCAGATAGGGACAACACACGTTTGCGTTGTGTTACCAGATCTCTGTGTCCAGATAGGGACAACACACGTTTGCGTTGTGTTAACAGATCTCTGTGTCCAGATAGGGACAACACACGTTTGCGTTGTGTTAACAGATCTCTGTGTCCAGATAGGAACAACACACGTTTGCGTTGTGTTACCAGATCTCTGTGTCCAGATAGGGACAACACACGTTTGCGTTGTGTTAACAGATCTCTGTGTCCAGATAGGAACAACACACGTTTGCGTTGTGTTAACAGATCTCTGTGTCCAGATAGGAACAACACACGTTTGCGTTGTGTTACCAGATCTCTGTGTCCAGATAGGGACAACACACGTTTGCGTTGTGTTAACAGATCTCTGTGTCCAGATAGGAACAACACACGTTTGCGTTGTGTTAACAGATCTCTGTGTCCAGATAGGGACAACACACGTTTGCGTTGTGTTACCAGATCTCTGTGTCCAGATAGGGACAACACAACTTGCGTTGTGTTAACAGATCTCTGTGTCCAGATAGGGACAACACACGTTTGCGTTGTGTTACCAGATCTCTGTGTCCAGATAGGGACAACACACGTTTGCGTTGTGTTAACAGATCTCTGTGTCCAGATAGGGACAACACACGTTTGCGTTGTGTTAACAGATCTCTGTGTCCAGATAGGAACAACACACGTTTGCGTTGTGTTACCAGATCTCTGTGTCCAGATAGGGACAACACACGTTTGCGTTGTGTTAACAGATCTCTGTGTCCAGATAGGAACAACACACGTTTGCGTTGTGTTAACAGATCTCTGTGTCCAGATAGGAACAACACACGTTTGCGTTGTGTTACCAGATCTCTGTGTCCAGATAGGGACAACACACGTTTGCGTTGTGTTAACAGATCTCTGTGTCCAGATAGGAACAACACACGTTTGCGTTGTGTTACCAGATCTCTGTGTCCAGATAGGGACAACACACGTTTGCGTTGTGTTAACAGATCTCTGTGTCCAGATAGGAACAACACACGTTTGCGTTGTGTTACCAGATCTCTGTGTCCAGATAGGGACAACACACGTTTGCGTTGTGTTAACAGATCTCTGTGTCCAGATAGGAACAACACACGTTTGCGTTGTGTTACCAGATCTCTGTGTCCAGATAGGGACAACACACGTTTGCGTTGTGTTAACAGATCTCTGTGTCCAGATAGGAACAACACACGTTTGCGTTGTGTTACCAGATCTCTGTGTCCAGATAGGGACAACACACGTTTGCGTTGTGTTAACAGATCTCTGTGTCCAGATAGGGACAACACACGTTTGCGTTGTGTTACCAGATCTCTGTGTCCAGATAGGGACAACACACGTTTGCGTTGTGTTAACAGATCTCTGTGTCCAGATAGGAACAACACACGTTTGCGTTGTGTTACCAGATCTCTGTGTCCAGATAGGGACAACACACGTTTGCGTTGTGTTACCAGATCTCTGTGTCCAGATAGGAACAACACACGTTTGCGTTGTGTTAACAGATCTCTGTGTCCAGATAGGAACAACACACGTTTGCGTTGTGTTACCAGATCTCTGTGTCCAGATAGGGACAACACACGTTTGCGTTGTGTTACCAGATCTCTGTGTCCAGATAGGGACAACACACGTTTGCGTTGTTTCCTTTTTTTTATTTGTTACACAAAATGTGTTGAAAACTAGATGTACCGCAGAGCGGTACAAAATATGACCGCCGCCCAGTCCAGCACATTTTTTCCACAAAAATAAATCACGCTGAAAGGCCTATATGATTCTAACTGTCTCACTAAATTGCATTATCCACACTCAATTCTCACTGGTATCTGCTAGACAACAAGTACCAAAACATGATTAGTTCATAGATTTCACATGTAAAATTTATTTTATACAACCCCACCTCCATCTTCCCTGTTCATAATTCTGAGAAATTCTTGAATTGTGTGCATGTGTGCATGTACATGTTTATGCTATGCGTGTGTGTGTGTGTGTGTGTGTGTGCGTGCTTGTGTGTATGCCTGCGTATGTGCCTGTGCATGCAAGCGTACATATGTCTACTGTGTGAGTATGTGTCATACGTATGATTACTGTGAATGTATGTGTGTGTGTGTGTGTGTGTATCTGTTTGTGCACATGTGTGCACATGAAATGGGTTAACATGACCCCTGGAGGCAAACATACGGAAAAAAATGGTCATCCTAGTCCCTACAGTTCTCAAGATATTCACAGAGAACTGTGTCTGCCCTACCCTCCTTTCGGGGGGTCCAGTCCAGCGGGGGGACTACAGATCAAAACGAAAAATTACGGTTCCATGCTATCCATGTGGGGGTACATGCCCACCAAGTTTTGTGTACCCCAGTCTTTCAGTGTCCCGGGAATCCTTGTTGGTGTACGTCACTAAATGTACACATAAATTATTTTATTGTAAGGCCCCCCATGAACGAAAGTACACAAAACTTGGCATGCATTCGTAGGGTGTCATAATGATCCTACACTTTTAATTTCGTGCAGTTTTGACCTTGTCAGCCAGAGATATTGTGATGAAAACACCTAATTTTTTGCTTTTTAATTTTTAACTAGGTGGCGCTATACATGAAATAAGTGGTAATGGGATGGGTTGACATGCCCCCTTAAGACCAACATACATAAAAAAGGTGGACCTCCTAGGCCCTACGGTTATCGAGATATTCACAGAAAACTGTCTCCGGCCACCTACAGGCCAGTTGGTGTATAGTAACATAAATTAATTTATTGTGTGGCCCCCCATGAACGGAATTCCACAAAACTTGGCGTGCATACAGAGGGTGTCATAATGATCCTACACGTCCAATTTTGTACAGTTTTGACTTTGTTAGGTCACAGATACCTTCAATTACAACACCTCATTTTTACTTTTTTGTGTTTGTGTTTTGTGTGGCGCTATACATGAAATGAGTGGTTATGGAATGGGTTGACATGGCCCCTTGAGATCAACATACAAAAAAAAAATGGTCCTCCTAAACCCTACGGTTTTCGAGATATTCACAGAAAACTGTGTCTGCCCTACCCTCCTTTCGGGGGGTCCAGTCCAGCGGGGGGGCTACAGATCAAAACGAAAAACGATGGTTCCATGCTATCCATGTGGGGTTACATGCCCACCAAGTTTCGTGTACCCTGGTCTTTCAGTGTCCCGGGAATCATTGACAGAAATTTGGGCATGCGAAAAAGAAAAAAAAAAAAATCTGACTAAACCTATATGACCGCCGCTTCGCTGCGCGGCGGTCATAATAACACAATTTGCATTGAAAACAACTCAACTTGTGTTGTTTGTTTAACACATCTCTATGTCCAGATTGGGACAACACATTCGTTTTAAGGGTGTATGCATTCATGCAAAAACCTATTTGCACATACATACATATTTCTCTTTCTCTCTGTACTGTGTATGTGTGTGTGTTTGCATAGCAAGCATTCAAGGCTATGTGTGCAAAATTACATGATGAATTATTATTATGGCTTATTTCTGTGTCGATTTCTTAGCATCAAAAACAGTCCTCCCATTGTCTTGAAGAGTCCAGCCTTTGTCTTGTATTGATGACTTATAGTTTCTTCCTCGTTGCACTGCAAGAACACACTGTTCTGTGCTGTATAGTCTGTTCTATAATATTTGCCAGTACTGGGCACAGGTACAAGTTACAACCAAGGTCTGTCTGACTTTCGAGAAAAACAGGAAAAAAACAAAACCAGAAAAACAAATCACGAATCTATCTAATACAGATCTATCTATTGAAAGAGAGAAAGAAAAAAAAAGAGAGAGAGAGAAATTTGATTTGAATTGTACTTTATTGGAACGCACAACAGCACAAAACTTCAATCAATCAATGATGAACAAAAAAATTTAAAAGCACAAGATAAATAAAAAATAAAAAAACATCTACAGATTTTCAAAGTGCAACTTGTTGTCAATAACCTTACACAACACTTGTTTACAACACCACAAGTCTACAAAAGTCTCAAGGTCCTGCATCATCTCATAAAAACGGAAATCAGCCAATACTCTAGCTTTGACTAAAGCTGGAAACAAGACTGTAACATCATCGCCAGGCATTTGATCCACCTTATTTCTTCGGCTGACATAAATGGCCATTCATTCTGCCTGTGTCTTGTGTACTTAAAACCAAGAATAAAAAGCTCAGTGGAGAAATCTGCACCAAATCCACTAAACAAGCGCTGCAGAATAAGGAACAAAGGCCTCAGTCTAACACACTGTGAGAACGCATGAAAAATAGTTTCTATCTGAAAACAAAAAGGACATTCCTGACCAACATTTGAATTTATAACTGAAACAAAAGAATTGACAGCCACAGCCCCATAAAGTATTCTCCACTGTAAGTCGCCCACTCTTTTGGCTAAAGGTGGTTTATAAAGTGCTCTCCATTCTGGTCATCTATCTGGGCTCATTCCAAGAACAGTATGGCGAGAGAGAGAGAGAGAGAGAGAGAGAGAGAGAGAGAGAGATGTATCAGGCCATTGTGACTATTCCTGAAGCATTCAGGGCAATAGTCCATGCCTCTGTCTATGCCAAACCACTTACATGAGACATACAGTACTGCTCTCAGGTTCAGAAGGTCAGTCCGACCCTATCTGTGTCAAACTTGTCCAGCTACTCCAGAGCCACACAGACTCAGTAGTGTGTGTGTGTGTGTGTGTGTGTGTGTGTGTGTGTGTGTTCAGCCATAACTGCTGTTCTGCTTCACCAGATCTGCTCTAACCCAGCAGTGTGTGTGTGTGTGTGTGTGTGTGTGTTCACCCAGAGCTGCTGTCCTGCTGCCCTATGTATCTTAGCCAGACACACCTGTTAGGTCCGCCTGGACAGGAGCCCATGACACACATTTCTGAACTTGCTATTTCATTAGTTCCACAGGTGTAACCAGCAATGAAATTAAACTTAAATGTGCATTAACATTTTACCAAATCATTTGAGAAGTACAGCAAATATATCTTTCTTGTAAACAAAGGTTTGCAATTCAGTTGTTTATTCGATTCCAAAGAAAATACACATTCCTGGGTTTTTGGTGATTCGGAAACAGACATCAGTGGGCTTCTTTCCAGACCAACCTGCAGAGCAAATTCAAATTCACTTAGAGGTT
>NW_027468774.1:4192644-4212644 GCF_046254945.1 Alosa pseudoharengus
AAGAGCCGAAGGGCTCGAAACGTCATGTGTGTGGGGGATTGAAGTCAAGTCTGATGAAGAGCCGAAGGGCTCAAACGTCATGTGTGTGGGGGATTGAAGTCAAGTCTGATGAAGAGCCGAAGGGCTCGAAACGTCATGTGTGTGGGGGATTGAAGTCAAGTCTGATGAAGAGCCGAAGGGCTCGAAACGTCATGTGTGTGGGGGATTGAAGTCAAGTCTGATGAAGAGCCGAAGGGCTCGAAACGTCATGTGTGTGGGGGATTGAAGTCAAGTCTGATGAAGAGCCGAAGGGCTCGAAACGTCATGTGTGTGGGGGATTGAAGTCAAGTCTGATGAAGAGCCGAAGGGCTCGAAACGTCATGTGTGTGGGGGATTGAAGTCAAGTCTGATGAAGAGCCGAAGGGCTCGAAACGTCATGTGTGTGGGGGATTGAAGTCAAGTCTGATGAAGAGCCGAAGGGCTCGAAACGTCATGTGTGTGGGGGATTGAAGTCAAGTCTGATGAAGAGCCGAAGGGCTCGAAACGTCATGTGTGTGGGGGATTGAAGTCAAGTCTGATGAAGAGCCGAAGGGCTCGAAACGTCATGTGTGTGGGGGATTGAAGTCAAGTCTGATGAAGAGCCGAAGGGCTCGAAACGTCATGTGTGTGGGGGATTGAAGTCAAGTCTGATGAAGAGCCGAAGGGCTCGAAACGTCATGTGTGTGGGGGATTGAAGTCAAGTCTGATGAAGAGCCGAAGGGCTCGAAACATCATGTGTGTGGGGGATTGAAGTCAAGTCTGATGAAGAGCCGAAGGGCTCGAAACGTCATGTGTGTGGGGGATTGAAGTCAAGTCTGATGAAGAGCCGAAGGGCTCGAAACGTCATGTGTGTGGGGGATTGAAGTCAAGTCTGATGAAGAGCCGAAGGGCTCGAAGCGTCATGTGTGTGGGGGATTGAAGTCAAGTCTGATGAAGAGCCGAAGGGCTCGAAGCGTCATGTGTGTGGGGGATTGAAGTCAAGTCTGATGAAGAGCCGAAGGGCTCGAAACGTCATGTGTGTGGGGGATTGAAGTCAAGTCTGATGAAGAGCCGAAGGGCTCGAAACGTCATGTGTGTGGGGGATTGAAGTCAAGTCTGATGAAGAGCCGAAGGGCTCGAAGTGTCATGTGTAAGGGGGATTGAAGTCAAATAAAATAAACGGAGAGCAAGTGTGTGGAGCTTCTCTGTTACTGGATCTTGGACTTTTGGCTCCTGCACCTTAATTTGGATGTGCGCACGTTCCCAAACTTGAATTTGTTATTACCCAGTGTGCTTTGTTGAATGGTCTCAATGTTTTATTGTTTAATTTCATGTGAATACTTACTAGAGGAGTAACTTATTTCAAGTAGGCTAATGCAGTTGCAGGAAGTGTGCATATAGTTTCCATGCTTATTGTGTTTCCACAACAATGTTAGTGAGTAAATCTACTGAAATGGCCACCATCTTGGTGAAGTGTGATGTGTAAGATTAGAAAGCAGCGGTTGATTTTAGAACGATAGCCTAGGCCAATGTGTTTTCACATCCCTCAAGAGCGTGGGCGGAAGTCATTGACAATTTGGCCGGGGAGGGTCATGTCTTTTTTGAAAGAGGGTTGTTGAAAATTTTCTTGCAGGCAGGGGAGGGTCATGCAACTTTTGATTGAAGCACTCAAAATCCCTCCGGTGGCCCCTTTTGTAAATAATGAACAGTCCCTAAATAAAGCTCATTTCATAAAGCTCATTTCAGTTGCATTGGATTTATTTGAGTGAGTGAGAAGCTTGTCAGCGAGCAAACACACCGAAGCAGAAATAAAGCAAATGACTAAGCACACACACACACACACACACACACACACACACACATCACATCACATCACATCACATCACACTCTCTGAAGATCTCCACGCGGCCAAATTCAGACAGTTTAATAGGGACTCTTATTTGTGGTCTGATTCAGACAGCTGAAGCGGAGCTGGCCTCTTCGCAGCTCAAGCAGATAGCACAGAGCCGATGCTATCACATGGCAAACGACAGCACTGCATGTACTAAACTACAGAACAATCCAGAAGGAAACCGAGGGTCAGGAAGGAACATCCAACAGTCTCTGTAGATGAAGACACGGCTTTAAGCTATTTGTTCGCAGATGAAAGGGCAGGGAAAAAGGACTGCGTGTTCACTTTTTCAGCTGCTCTGACTGTGAAGGCAGGCTATGTGCAAGCCATTCCTCAGCGTAAGACAGCTTGTGGGACTGAGAGGTGTTGTAACAGACAATGCAACGGAGCTGGTATTAGACCACGTCACCCCACACAACCACAAAGAACCTTTCAACCAAGCTGACATAAGAGTGGTGGTGGATTTGGGGGGGGGGGGGGGGCATGCTGGATTACGCGCGCGCACACACACACACACACACACACAGGCATGCAAGCACATACACACACACACACACAAAGAAACACGCGCACAAACACACACATGCATGCACACACACGCACACACACACACACACACACACACACACAGCAGGATGTTGTTATTTGAAAGTCAGTATATGGGTAGCTCACTGCCATGAGCATTGAGATTATTCTGAAGAAATGCAGAGCATTGACGTACTGTAAATGGCTAATTCTTTTAACGTAATAATAAAACTAGCCAGGGCTACACGTGCGGCTCTGTTAGAGACCGAGCCTTGATGGGCTGCTGCTCTATCTGTCAGCCTTTAAGGGAAGCTTGTGAGCAGACCAAGTGGTGTATGTGTTTTTTGCGATGGTGCATTTTCAGACATAGCCAGCCAAGGCCGTAGGATTGGTCTGAGCTTTGGTGGGGACACTACCCCCCCCCCCCCCCCCCCTCCGAATATATAAAATGATTAAAGTGTGCTACTGTCCAACTACTATCCATGATTAAAATGTGCTACTGTCCAACTTGATCTAACTACACTGTGTAGCCTACATAATCTGATTTTAATATGTAGGCTACAGATATGTAGGCTGTATTTCACATTTATTTTCTATTTGGTCTGTTATGAAATCATGCCCATTTAAGCACAGCTCAGTTTTAAGAAACTTAAATACATGCATGCTTAGCATTTTGTGAAAAGAAATCAAACAAACATGAGCTGCCTGTATATTCTCTGATTCTAATATTTACAGATATCTAGGCGATGTAAGCACAGCTCAGTTTTAAGAAATGCAGCCGAAAGACCATGTTGAATTTTGCTATAATTTATTTCAAAATCGGATTACTCTGGAACAGCTAACTATACATGGGAATGCATTACACCTTTGTGTTCGGTAAGGTCTGCTGTTGTCATGTGTTGCGTGAAGAGTGTGTAGGATTACGATATTCCACCGAGACGAATGGATGTGGAGATGGGCGCAGAGAATAATTATTAAATCTCTTGAAGTTATTTTTCTCGCGAACTGTTTATTACAGCAAACAGTGGCTAGCTAGCACCGTTTAAAAGCTGAGAAAAGGCTCTTTCATGTGACACATGATAGCCTACTTCTCGAGGAGTTCAACAGAGAAGAATGGGTGAATTTGGACGCACTTCATGTTTGTAGTGAAGTAAAGATGAAGCGCTGCATGCTGCGCAGGAGACTGCGGCTCACTGGTAGTTAGAGGTAACTTCAAATCAGCGCGATTTACCCTTATAGGCTCCTGCACATTACAAGATCTGTACGAGATGATCCGCAGCACTGAAGTGAGAAATGATTTAACTCTTTGTGTAGCGCATGTGAGCGCTTTTTTCCCCATTTCAACCTGAATATTGGTGGGGACATTTCAGTCGTAATTTGACATTGGTGGGGACACGTCCTTCGGTCCCCACGCAAATCTACGCCCCTGTAGCCAGCTCATGATTCTGCTGGAGAAGAGGAGGTGTGGAGGTGTCAAGATTGAAGCCTAATGTGTGGTGTATACGAGACCCAAAGCGTAAACATGTCATGTCTGCGACCCCAAAGGACAGGCTACCGGGATCTTGCTTGTGTAACAGCTAACTCGGGAAAGGATCCTCCTGGTGTGGCTAGACATCACAGTGTCACCTAAACAGCAACTTCCATTCCCTTATGTTGATAGCATAGTGGCTAAGGAGCTGAACTAGCTAGTCTAAAAGGGTGTAGGTTCAATTGCCTGTGTCCACCATTGTGCCCTTGAGCTACAGTTGTACATATGCTCCCAGAGTGTAGCACTGTAGCTGCCTGGTCCCATTAGCTGCTGGCAGTAGCAACTTGAGCTATAGACCTCTCCAGAATAAGTCCCGCCTCCTAACTTCCGTATCCATCCAACCTTCGGTCGCCAAATGTCTATGGGAAATAACATGGTGTTTTGAAAGATCGTACCTTTGTAGGTGACAAAGTAGAAAAAGCTGCTGGGCAGATTGGCCTACACACTTCTGCCATCTAGTTTCCACTGGATTTTTTGATTTTCGGTGCAGTTTAAGTAGTATAGTCTATAGTATACTACTTAAACGGCACCGACAATCAAAAAATCCAGTGGAAACTAGATGGCAGAAGTGTGTAGGCCAATCTGCCCACCAGCTTTTTCTACTTCGCTACCTACAGATGTTTTACCGGTATGATATTTCGAAACGCCATGTTATTTCCCATAGACAATCCACGCCAGGAAGTTGGATGGATACGGAAGCTACGGAGGCGGGACTTATTCTGGAGAGGTCTATAGGTAAAACCGATTGTTTTCAGTTTTTTTTTTATGTAGCCTACCGGTGTTACATGGCAACTGGCACCCATGTTAACTGGCTGCGTTGGTGACGTTTCACGAGTGATGACGTTTCTTTGACAGATGTGGCCGTTTGTAGATTTGTCACTTTCTGATGGAAACTGGAGACGAACAAATACAAATATGCATGACATATTTAAATGTCAAAATTGTCTGTAGTACGCTACATGCACTGGACCATGAATATGCCACCAAAAACATAAATACAAATAGCCTAATAATAACTCGTGGGTATCGAACCTGCTTCCTAAATGAAACCACTTAGGCTACATGATAACCATTCATCTACGTACTTGCGCCACGAGCCAGCTGATTAGTCATAGGGAAATTTATTTGACTTGGTCTATACAATTTGAAGAAGTCAGCTGATGATTGTAGCAAGTTAACATGCATGGCTGATGGTGTTGTCTTGCTACAGCAGTTGCCCAAGCCAGTAGGTCTTCAAAGTATCATGGTTAAGTTTTCAAACATTTCACTGACTGCTGGTCAGGCTCTCTGTGGCCACCTAGTATCTGTAGCCTAAATTGAGGAAGCGTTGCTGGTCTAAAAATAAATAAATAATAATAATAAAAAAAAACGTGTAATGGGGAGGATTGAACCCATGAACATTGAACTGCGTGAAAAAGCAATAGGCTATATAAGCATTAACCTGTTGAGCCACAGGAAAAGCATTAACGTGTGAATTGGGAAATAAAATATCAATAAAATATCAAACCCATGTTTACATGTCAGCAACATTAACGTTAATAGCCTATAAGCCTAAGAGTTTTGACTCCCTGCGCAAATTTTGTATATGGACACGTTATAGACTTCTCCTGCCTATTGCAGTGTGGGTTTCAATGCCTGTGTTTCATGAACTGAATTCTTAAAAGAATAGGCTGGACAAAAGGATACACATTTTTATTTGATTTATTTGCTGATTTATTTGCTCTACAGACACTTCAGGTAGGGGCGGCCACAGCCTAACCTCAGTGAAACGTTTGTAAAACTTAACCATAATACTTTGAAGGCCTACTAAATGGCTTGGGCAACGGTAGCATGATAACATGGTAGCCAGATAACATGAACAGCTATGTTAACTTGTTACAATTATCATAATGTTAGCTGACTTCTTTTAATCATACAACTAAAGTCAATTTCTGTGAGTGCCGTCAGCTGGCTCGTGGCGCAAGTTGATAGACGTCTGATTACCAAGCAAACAGGTCAATTTATTCGTGATTCGATACCCACGTAAAGTTAATTTATGCTATTTAGGTGTTTGTTTTTTGGGTGGCATATTCATGGTCCAGTGCATGTAGTACTACATACAATTTTGACTTTTAAACATGTCATGCATATTTGTGTGCGTCTCTAGTATATCAGAAAGTGACAGATCTGCAAGCGGCCACATCTGTCAAAGACTCGTCATCGATCATGAAACGTCATCAACGCAGCCAGTTAACACGGGAGCCAGTTGCCATGTAACACCGGCAGTAGGCTACTCGGTGACCTCGAGAAGCAGAGATCTATGTGAAAACTCGCTGGATTTCTCCTTTAACTAAGTTGCTCTGGGTGCCTTGGAATATAACTGACATAGGTGCATAGGCAAGTACGTCGCTTTTGTGTCTGCTAAATAAATAAATGTAACAGTATCTATAATATTATTAATAAGCTACACATGTATCATTAATAACAGCCTAATAGGCTCACACAAAATGCAGTGGGTGATAGGTTACTAAAATAGGCCTGCAAAATAAATGTGAGATCTTGACATTAAATAGGCATAGCTCTGGATGTTATGACAGCATCTGTAGCCTTCATACATGATTAACCATATTAACACACTAGGCCACATGAGGAATTTCTAGATGCTGGGATGCAGGCTGGTTAGACAGTAAAGGGTTAGACAGGCTTGATGACGTATAATCTGTGCGCCTCTCACAAGTAGCCTACCACAGCTGATCAGGATGGCGACGATTCCGCTTCAGCAGGAGACGGAGGATTACTCTTTTTTGCCTCTTATTCACGATATTTTAAAATGGTAAACGTTGTAAATCGGTAGCACTTTGATAAATAGTTACTTATCTCAGAGATCGTTTAGCTAATTTTGTCAACTACCCAGAGAATAGATTATAGATATCATTCATGGCATGTTCATGTCATGTTCATGGCATGTCATCAGGCAACTGATGCTATGAAGTTGGCTATCACCCTCTTCTAACGTGCTTTGGTTAGGGTTAGCTACATTTAATTATTTGCAGCAGGTTTCCATCAGTGTCCGCCAACATAATGCATACAATCTGTAGGCGGCGAAGATGTCCCTTGCCCAAGTCAGTTTTCCTTGTTTTGGAAATGACGTGCTCACTTCTGTCTTACCTCAACAGCATGGACAAAGATAGCGCTGACGTCCACCAGGAACTCAACAAACTAAAGACGAAGATTCAAGAGGCGAGGGAACAGATTCTGGCCATGCCAGGTATCGAGACGAACGTGGAGCAGCAGCAGGAACAGCTACGGACACTACAAGAACAAGTGCACACGAAAAACCAGCTGTTGCACAAGTACAAAGGCCTGTGCATGTTTGACATCCCGAAAGTCTAAAAAGGGCAGGCTGTCAACCAAAATGCAGTATAAACACGGGGTGAACAGTGGCAGCTGTTTATGGAAATGTTATTGTTTGAGTTGCTTATGTTGTTGCACTCAGGGCTTGATTAACACTGGAGTTGTGCTGGATAAACAACTGTGATGGACACGGATAGGCCAATATGATGGGCATATGTCGTGCAGTTTTATTAATCTGCCGCACATGCAGAAATATTTAGTGAGCAAACACTGTTAGGCCGACTGATCAGTAGCCTATAGTCGTGTGCACTCGCCCCCCCCCCCCGTTTTGATTATTTATGAGATTGCAGAAATAAACATATATGCTTCACTCGCTTCCTTCTTTTTACCTTTGCGGATTTCGTTTTTTTTAAATGAGGACTTCATGCTACGTGGTAGGGTTGTGTTTGCACTGTGCAACATGTTATTATGCAACTCATCAAAGAGGGACTTTCTCTTAGAGAAGAGGTCACAGGGGCATGTGATTTTTCTGCAAGCCATCATGGAGATGACGCTGGTGCAGTCATGTGGATATTTCTATCTAGGCTTACAGTTTTTCCAGCTGGTTAACATCTCGTAAATATGTCTAATTGCGTTTCACAAAAGGCACGGCAACTCACCCTGGGGTCTCACAAAGCTTGCAACAGACAGACTTGTATGTTTTGGTCTTCAACGTTAAAACTATTCTACTGGCCCTGTGTCTAGAGGTGGGGGTCATAGCCACTGCACAGTGGAATGCAATAACAGACATAAAAAGCTGCAGTTCCATTAAGAGTTTGAAATCTCAGCTGAACATTTTTCTGAAGACCACTCAAATCTGCAACTACTGACACTGACATGGTGTGTTGTGTGTGTGTGTGTAGTGGATGGGTGTTTGTTGTATGTTTTTTATTGTGCCCCACAGGGGACTGCAGATGTAAATTAGTCTGTGGCTAACTCTGGTACAATGCATAAAATGGGAACATTTATGTTTTAAATTGTACATGGTCCCTATAAATAAAACAAATAATGATAATAAAAATCTCTGATCGTTAACACCAACATAACATAAGAATAAAAAGACGCATAAATATCATGTCATTTCATTTTTATTGTACTCTTGTTTCATTGCAAATATCAACGTTGACATTATAATAAATACACATTCACATATTTTTGTTCAGATAGCAAACATTCAAGTGTCAGTTCTCTGTTATAAAATGTAGGATAACAAAAATGTAAACAATTCGTTGTCATGTTTAACAATGTTGATTACTCCGACCCACGGAGTCTCCTCTCAAAACTGAATGAAGGCAGATCTTAAGACAAGCATATTTTACACGTTTCAGGTTTAACGCCACATCACATAGCTCTCTGGCTCAACGGAACAAATGAACACTCTGTTTTAAAGCGCTTGCTGCACAGAACAGAGGCTTGCAGTCCGCGAAATGTGGCGGGATCCTGGCACCGAGCCGTTGCCTGAAGAGTTCGCAGGCGGGACATGGGCACACCGTGGAAACCCCTCTGGAACTCCGTCCAGGCTGCAGAACTGTGACAGTCTCAGACAGTCTGCTGCTGTGTTGACGAAGTCATTTCAGGATAGCATCAAAATCACTTGTTGAAAGCTTAGCTAATTACGCACCGCTCCTTATCCTTAGCCTGTCCACCGCCAACTGCCTTCTCTTTTATGTACATCAAGTCACTGTGCACGCTCGGTCTCCGCGCAAACGGAGCCACGATGCCGTACGCGTCACTGTCCTTTGGCTTCTTGTTTTTGAGGGACTTTCTGTGCAGCATGTCGCAGTACTGCACGGATACCTTTCTATGCAGGTCTGGACTCATTTCGTTGGGGAGTTTGGCCAACGTGAAGAGTCGCTGAAACATCTGGTCCACGTTTGTGTTTTTTTTTGCAGAAATCTCGAAATAGGCGCACTGATCGTCCCCAGCTATAAGCTGTTCGATTTCCTCCCTCTGCACTTCGCGGTAGAACTCGCGGTCGCCCTTGTTCCCGCAGATGACCAAAGGCACGTCCACGTTCTCTTTGGTCTTATTCTTCAGCAAGGACTTGGTTTCGAAGATCTGTCTCTTTAGTCGCTGCACCTCCTGAAAGGACTCCCGGTTGTCCAGGCTGAACACCAGGATAAAGACATCACCTGAGGCGAGAAGAGAGGCGCGCAATTTAGTGACCAGCGTTGTCTGTAAACATTCTTTAGTTCATGCAAAGTGTACAGTTGCAACAAAACGATTGAAGACGACATTTAAATTTGCAATTCATGTTTTGCACTATTTATTAAATGAAAAAAAAACCTGCTCACCTGTAAGTATTGATAATCTCCGCATTGCTGGAAACGGGTGATTTCCAGAGGTATCCAAAATGTCTAGCTGGTAAACATCTCCTTTGATACTGTAGAGTTTTCTGTGAAAGTCCTCGATTGTTGGCGTGTACTGGTCATCAAATTTGCCATACAGAAACCGGGACACAATCGCTGTCTTGCCAACTTTGGTGGAACCCAGAATCACCATCCGGTAGCAGTTCTTGGCTGGTATATCAAACTCATTTTCCGTAGGTGCCATTTTCTTTATCATCTTTTACGTATTTCGCTGTGCAAGAACGATTCTGAAACACGCTGAGTCGGATAGTATGAAGTATCCCTCCTGTTCTACCGCTATGTGAGCATATGATCTCAAGTCTGACTTTCAGTGCGAGAGTCCAGTATTTAAGTTCTATCTCGGCCCCTCCTCCCGGCGCGTCACCGGTCGAGCAGATATGAGAGAAACGGGAAAATGTAGCAGGTGCCTGCTCCTGCGTCAGTCCTTGAAAATCTGAGAACAAGTAAGAACAGAGCAGCGCGCTCTTTGAGCTGCAGCGAGGACTTTTACTCACCCGATGTAACGAATCGTTTTGTCTTTAATGTGACCATTTACAGATAGCATACCGGTCCTTTAAAAAAAAGCACACAGAAAGGAATTTGGCATCTACAATAGCTTATCCTTGTTCATTTGTTTCACTGAGCATTCCACATATTGCTAACAGCAACGCACACTTAGAGCAGACAAGATACAAATCACTCCATGCATGCATTTCATCAAGTATCTGTTCGGCTATGGGAAGCCTTCACGCCGTGTTAATATAGAGCTGCACCTCAACAACGTTGTTACTGTAAAACTGACCATTTGACCATGTCTGTTGTATAAAGCTTTGGACATTTGATCATCGTGCACAAGTTAAATGATGCATTATGGTGCAAATTCACTTTCTCTTTTTGACTGACTTCAAAGTCAGTTGTTGTTTTATTGACATAGGGTGGTTTGATTAATGTATAATGTATTAAATACTTGATTTAACGATATAAACGTTGGATATATAAACAAAAATCATACAGATTCGTGGTTACATACAGTTCCACGAGGTTATGGCTCAATCCGAGTGGAGATGCGCACTTTATTTCATAGTTACGCTAGAGGGCGTGTGTGCGTCACAAGGTTCAGTCTCTTACTTGAAATTAGAAGGGAGAAAAAAATCCTTCAGCAGCATTGCATGTGTCGATAAATGGCACGACTACATTAATTACGAATAGTTTAATTATGGAAAAGGCTATCAAGCCATTTTTTTAAAATCTTTTTTATTCTTTTTCATAGACGAAAATACAATATCATTCCATGCATTAGGTGTGCGTCATGCCCCATATTTCCCGCCCTGAAGAAAACACAATTGATACATTTAGTATGTTGTTGTAGGCAAATCGGCTGAACCGATTTGGAGGCCTGCAGCCTATCAGCAGGTCTGTCTTACAGCATGCGTATGGTTATAATTCATGACACACAGTGCACACAGATAAGGAAAAACGTAAGCAAATTGAATCATTCACAAGCGGCAAGACCCAAACTGGGGCAACATAACAAGACACAATCTTTTTTAAATGAGATAATATGCTACTTTCACTTGGTCAGGAAATAACCAGATGTAAGAGCATTTAGAGCAGGCTGCTGCTGGGTAGTGTCCTTTGCAGTTGCACATACTGCTAACAAATAAAGTCAAAGACAAGCGCATCCCGCATTACAAAGTCGTTGTCTTTAGTTATCATTTCTAGTACAGAAGGGATGGAGAGTAAATTATACTAGAGAAAGAAATGGAGAGATTGAGAGAGGATATAGAGGAGGGGGAACTGGTAGAGAAATGAAGGGATAACCAAAGACAAGAGACAGAGAAAGAGAAATAAATGCAGCATGCATGGGAACACTACAAGTTTAAAAGCTCATGGCCCTGTTTATATGGTTATTTTATGTATATTTAAATCTATGTAAGTTATTTGCATCCGTCTGTATGATTGCTTTGGCAATGCAAATATACAGTACGTTATTGAGAGAGATTTCAAATTTCCACACACACACACACACGACCCAGGGGGATGAGCCCATGGACGGAGACACAGACAGTTGGCGGGACGGAGAGTGGGTGGAGGTCATTATGTTCCCTGTCCCCTGCCTCGGAGTCTGTCTGTCCATCACAGCAGCCACTCCCACCCGTCGCCTTACACACCTCACGCTATGTGTGTGTGTGTGTGTATGTATGTATGTGTGTGTGTGTGTGTGTGTGTGTGTGTATGTATGTGTGTGTGTGTGTGTGTGTGTGTGTGTATGTATGTATGTGTGTGTGTGTGTGTGTGTGTATGTGTGTGTGTGTATGTATGTATGTGTGTGTGTGTGTGTGTGTGTGTATGTGTGTGTGTGTATGTATGTATGTGTGTGTGTGTGTGTGTGTGTATGTATGTATGTGTGTGTGTGTGTGTGTGTGTGTATGTGTGTGTATGTATGTATGTGTGTGTGTGTGTGTGTGTGTGTGTGTATGTATGTATGTGTGTGTGTGTGTGTGTGTGTATGTGTGTGTGTGTATGTATGTATGTGTGTGTGTGTGTGTGTGTGTGTATGTGTGTGTGTGTATGTATGTATGTGTGTGTGTGTGTGTGTGTGTGTATGTATGTATGTGTGTGTGTGTGTGTGTGTGTGTGTGTGTGTCTGTGCGTGTGTGTGTATGTGTGTGTGTGTGTGTGCGCGCGCGTGTGTGTGGGTACGTGTGTATGTGTGTGCGTGTGTGTGTGTATGTGTGTGTGTGTGTGTGTGTGTGTGTGTGTGTGTGTGTGTGTGCGCACGCGTGTGTGTGTGTCTGTGCGTGTGTGTGTCTGTGCGTGTGTGTGTGTGTGTGCGCGCGCGCGTGTGTGTGGGTGCATGTGTGGGTGTGTGTGTGTGTGTATGTGTGTGTGTGTGTGTGTGTGTGTGCGCGCGCGTGTGTGTATGTGTGTGTGTGTGTGTGTGTGGGTGCGTGTGTGTGTGTGTGTGTGCACGTGTGTGTATGTGTGTGTGCGCGTGTGTGTATGTGTGTGTGTGCGCGTGTGTGTGTATGTGTGTGTGTGTGCGTGTGTGTGTGTGTGCGTGCGTGTAAGGAGTCCTAATGTTTCTATACTGATCGATCAAACTCCTAATCATGTGAACTTTTGATTAATTACCCTACCACATGATGGTATGACCACATGGTGGGCCCATTGTCACATATTGCTGCTACAACAACTTTTGATTATATCTCTAACCTTTGCCTTTCACAGGAGAAACTAACTAGGAAGCAGGAAATGTAATTAATGTGTACATTGTCATGTCTTGATTAATGCACTCTCACTACAACAATGGTCTCAAGTCTCATCAAAGTACTTCTCATGTGACCCAAAATCAGCTGACCTCCAATCATGTGATCCATTTCAATGTAACCAACCACAAACTAGGTAGCCTATTTAAGTGAGGTTCACAGAGCATTCTGGGAGCCATTCTGTAGTCAGAATCTCCCGCACCACTCTGGTGTGTAGCCATCATCATCTGAGCTGGTATGTTCATTCTCTGATTGCTTCATATGGTTTCCTAAATGTTCCTTTAACCTGTTTTCATAACTTTCACATTATTCATTTAGATGTACCTTCTATAATGTATTGGATGAATAGCTTGTATCTGACAAATAAATTGTTATGCTTTGACCCGCATAGTTTTCTAGAGTTTCTTTAGATATCCCTCAAAGTTTAAGATGTGCCAGGGGGAAGGGCTAGGATTAGTCTCCAGGGCCGTGGGGCTAAATCAGTGAAAGTAGGCATGCTACCAGGAGAACTGGCCATCGTATTGTACTGTGGTGGGTCACTGATTTTATTAGTAGTCTGGAATTAGACAGCTAACCTTAGCACACCCTGAACCCTCTGTAGCTTCGGTAAGATGTTCTGTCCAGATGAGTATAGTGGTCCAGGCCAGCACTATAGCCTCGTGTGTGTGGGTGCATGTGTGGGTGTGTGTGTGTGTGTATGTGTGTGTGTGTGTGTGTGTGTGTGCGCGCGCGTGTGTGTATGTGTGTGTGTGTGTGTGTGTGTGGGTGCGTGTGTGTGTGTGTGTGTGCACGTGTGTGTATGTGTGTGTGCGCGTGTGTGTATGTGTGTGTGTGCGCGTGTGTGTGTATGTGTGTGTGTGTGCGTGTGTGTGTGTGTGCGTGCGTGTAAGGAGTCCTAATGTTTCTATACTGATCAAACTCCTAATCATGTGAACTTTTGATTAATTACCCTACCACATGATGGTATGACCACATGGTGGGCCCATTGTCACATATTGCTGCTACAACAACTTTTGATTATATCTCTAACCTTTGCCTTTCACAGGAGAAACTAACTAGGAAGCAGGAAATGTAATTAATGTGTACATTGTCATGTCTTGATTAATGCACTCTCACTACAACAATGGTCTCAAGTCTCATCAAAGTACTTCTCATGTGACCCAAAATCAGCTGACCTCCAATCATGTGATCCATTTCAATGTAACCAACCACAAACTAGGTAGCCTATTTAAGTGAGGTTCACAGAGCATTCTGGGAGCCATTCTGTAGTCAGAATCTCCCGCACCACTCTGGTGTGTAGCCATCATCATCTGAGCTGGTATGTTCATTCTCTGATTGCTTCATATGGTTTCCTAAATGTTCCTTTAACCTGTTTTCATAACTTTCACATTATTCATTTAGATGTACCTTCTATAATGTATTGGATGAATAGCTTGTATCTGACAAATAAATTGTTATGCTTTGACCCGCATAGTTTTCTAGAGTTTCTTTAGATATCCCTCAAAGTTTAAGATGTGCCAGGGGGAAGGGCTAGGATTAGTCTCCAGGGCCGTGGGGCTAAATCAGTGAAAGTAGGCATGCTACCAGGAGAACTGGCCATCGTATTGTACTGTGGTGGGTCACTGATTTTATTAGTAGTCTGGAATTAGACAGCTAACCTTAGCACACCCTGAACCCTCTGTAGCTTCGGTAAGATGTTCTGTCCAGATGAGTATAGTGGTCCAGGCCAGCACTATAGCCTCTGACCAACTTTCACACTAGGATCATTACTCAGTAAATGGCGCCTCCCGAATGAGTCGGCCAAGGAGGGCCTTGCACACTATTCTTGGGGAAGTTGAGTCTAATTAAATAGCTAGAAGGCATTCTTGTAACAGTATCGTGGGTAGGCCTACATCGGCCTACTATGGATAGTAATATTACTTTGACTGAAACTTCTCCATATCTAGCGGGGTCAGAATCATTAGGTTAACAATTCTATAGGTTCTATAATCAATTGTTATTTCCAACAGCGCGCGGACAGCTTCACGATTTCCTTCGACCACTCCCAGTTCCCTCATTGGTCCTGACGCGTGACGTCTTATACGCGCGTGTGTGTGTGTGCATTATTGTAAATGTATCACTGCTGTCTGGCACTTTTCCTAAGTCACTGAAAACAGCTGTTGTAAAGCCACTTCTCAAGAAGAATAACCTGGATGCCTCCATGCTAAACAATTACAGGCCCATATCCAATCTACCTTTTATTGAACCAATCTACCTTTTATTGAAAAAGTAGTCTTTAATCAATTAACCACCTTCCTAACATCACAGGGGTATTTTGATAACTTTCAGTCTGGTTTTCGGGCAAATCACAGCACTGAAACAGCTCTCATTAAAGTTTCCAATGACATACGCCTCAACACAGATTCAGGTAAAACATCAGTCCTAGTGCTACTGGACCTTAGTGCAGCATTTGACACTGTTGATCACAATATTTTACTACACAGACTAGAACACTGGGTTGGATTTACAGGCATAGTTATCAGCTGGTTAAAATCATATCTACAAGAAAGGAGCTTCTTTGTTGCCATTGGAAACTGTACCTCAACACCAACGTCCTTAACCTGTGGTGTTCCCCAGGGGTCGATCTTAGGGCCACTATTATTCAACCTCTATATGCTCCCACTTGAACAAATCATCCAAAATAACTTGATTTCATATCATAGCTATGCAGATGACACACAAATTTAATTAGCTCTGTCACCAAATTACTATGGTCCTCTTGAATCTATGTGTCAGTGTATAGAACAAATCAACACCTGGATGTCTCAAAATTTTCTTCAGCTGAACAAAGAAAAAACTGAAGTAATTATATTTGGTAAAAAGGAGGAAAGACTTAGGGTTGCCAGTCTCCTTGACACAAAAGGGTTGAAGGCAAAGGAAACAGTTAAAAATCTTGGTGTATTAATTGACAGTGATCTAAATTTCAACAGCCACATGAAAGCGACAACTAAATCAGCTTTTTACCACCTCAAAAATATTGCCAGACTCAGAGGGCTGATGTCAAAATATGACTTAGAAAAACTCATTCATGCATTTATCTCCAGCAGGGTTGATTACTGCAATGGACTGTTCACAGGCCTTCCTAAAAAGACTATTAAACAGCTTCAGATGATACAAAATGCAGCAGCTAGGATTCTAACAAAAACTAAAAGAACTGACCACATTACTCCAATTCTTAAGTCCTTGCACTGGCTTACAGTAAGTCACAGAATTGACTTTAAAGCTCTATTGCTTGTTTATAAATCAGTAAATGGAGCAGAACCTAAATACCTGTCAGACATGCTTCAGCAGTACACACCTTCGCGTCCTCTCAGGTCCCAGGTGAAAAACCTGCTAGTAAAACCTACTGTTAGAACTAAACATGGTGAAGCAGCTTTTAGCTGCTATGCGGCTCAGCTGTGGAATCAACTTTCGGATGACACCAAAAAGGCCCCAACTGTAGCCAGTTTTAAATCTAGACTTAAGACCAAACTGTTCTCAGATGCTTTCTGCTAACTGTGCCGAGTTACAAATTCTGAATCTGCCTTGATAATTATTCTACTTTATCTTTTATTACTCTTTTTTACTACTTTTGCCTTTGTTTTTTGCTTACTAATTATCCTTTATTTTTAAATTATTTTACCTTGTGTTTTATGTTTTCTTTTTATTATGATCTTTACCTTTTAACTATTCTTTGACTATATTGCCTTTCTATGCTTTTTATTTGTTATTATTGTTTGGTTTTGTTTATGTAAAGCACATTGAATGACCTCTATGTATGAAATGCGCTATATAAATAAACTTGACTTGACTTGACTTGCATGTGTGTGCACGTGTGTGTGTGTGTGTGTGTGTGTATGTGTGTGTGTGTGTGTGTGTGTGTGTATGTGTGTGTGTGTATGTGTATGTGTGTGTGTGTATGTGTGTGTGTGTGTGTGTGTGTGTGTGTGTGTGTGTATGTGTGTGTGTGTATGTGTGTGTGTGTGTGTGTGTGTGTGTGTGTGTGTATGTGTGTGTGTGCAGCTCCACAGGCCTGATGAAAGCACAGCAGCAGGGGAGCAGCGTTATCATCATTAGACGCCATAATGACCTGGGCAGCGTTATTATCATCATTAGACGCCATAATGACCTGGGCAGCGTTATTATCATCATTAGACGCCCATAATGACCTGGGCAGCGTTATTATCATCATTAGACGCCCATAATGACCTGGGCAGCGTTATTATCATCATTAGACGCCCATAATGACCTGGGCAGCCAGCTTCACAGAGCAGGAGCAATGGGTGCACAGCAGAGCAGACCAGAGGAGAGGAAAGGAGAGAACAACAGAGGAGAGAGGAGAACAGAGGAGAACAGAGGACAGGAGAACAGACCAGAGAAGAACAGAGGAGAAGAGAGAAGAACAGAGGAGAGGAGAGAAGAACAGAGGAGAGGAGAGAAGAACAAAGGAGGGGAGGAGAGGAGAGGAGAACAAACCAGAGAAGAACAGAGGAGAGAGGAGAACAGAGGAGGGGAGGAGAGGAGAGAAGAACAGAGGAGAGGAGAGAAGAACAGAGGAGAGAAGAACAGAGCAGAGGAGGAGAGGAGAGGAGGGGAGGAGAGGAGAGAAGAACAGAGGAGAGAAGAACAGGAGAGGAGGGGCGAGCAGAACAGAACAGAGGAGGGGAGGAGAGGAGAGAAGAACAGAGGAGAGAGGAGAACAGAGGAGAGAGGAGAACAGAGGAGGAGAGGAGAACCAGTGGCGATTGCTGCTCTTTGGAACAGGAGAACAGGGGAACAGGGGAACAGGAGAACAGGGAACAGGGGAACAGGGAACAGGAGAACAGGGGAACAGGGAACAGGGGAACAGGGAACAGGGGAACAGGAGAACAGGAGAACAGGGGAACAGGGGAACAGGGAACAGGGGAACAGGGGATCAGGGGAACAGGAGAACAGGGGAACAGGGGAACAGGGGAAGCTCTGATAAAAATGGTCAATTATTAAATTAATATAATTAAGGTGCTATATTGTTCTTTGAGGGGAAAAATGACCCCAAAACCCAGAATAGGCCAAACAGTAGGCTATAGAGTTGGCATGGCAGACATGGCATAATGTAGCCTACACCGTTATAGCGCGCTACCTAACTTAGCCTAAATACACAACTGAAACAAAAGCAAGTCACAAACTCTGTAACTCCACATTACGGTTTTATTTACATTATGCTATTTACAAAAACAAATAGAAACCGACTGTATTGCTCCCAAATTATGAGAATTTTAGCTGCAACTTGCCTTGCCTCTCGACTTCACCTGCCAACGCTAACGTTAACGCATCCCTTGAACTTGAACCACTTCCTGTCAGATCGCGACATATGCTGTCAATCAAAAAGAGTCCAGCCTCTATGACGGTTCCTCCAATCATCATACAGAAGCTCGGCGTCCGGGCCATCCCACTGTCCCATTCACTCCCAGAGATGCCGGTCTTCCGTGGAAATTACGATTTTGTGGCGCTTGTCCAATAAACGTGTAGCTTTTCTGCACTGAGATCAGCCCACTCTGTAGTGCAACTCTGTAGTGAAGCCGAGCGTCTATGGGTTTTTTGCAGGATTTTTTGATAGATCGTGTCGTCACAGCAATGTATTACGGGTGCGAAAACACGGTAAATGACCGGCAAAACCTTATTGCTGAACAAACTAGCCATGAAGATGAACATGTTTTCAGCATGTTCTAGTTGGAATAGTAGGCCAGGAGCTAATGTAATAGTGTTATTTGATGTGATTTTCCGTGATATTTTAGAGGAGGCTGAGCTTCCCCTGTAGTCTTAGAGCAATCGCCTCTGAGAAGAACAGAGGAGAGAAGAGGAGAACAGGAGAGGAGGGTCGAGCGAAACAGAGGAGGGCCGAGGAAAGGAGAGGCGATGAGAGGATGGGAGAGCAGAACAGAAGAGAAGAACAGAGCAGAGGAGGAGAGGAGAGAAGAACAGAGCAGAGGAGGAGAGGAGAGAAGAACAGAGCAGAGGGCAGGAGAGCAGAGGGGAGAAGAGGTGAGGAGACAACACAAAAACGATGGAAAAGTGGAACTGGTTGGCTCCACTGGAGGCAAACATCCAAACTCTAGCAGTGTGGACACTTACGGTGTCCAAATCAGTGACAGCAGTGTGGACACCTACGGTGTCCAAATCAGTGACAGTGTCTGTGTTCTGCACTCTGTGATGTACAGTGCACTGTTGACATGACGATTAGAAAACATCATCAACCAAGCTGACTGAGACTGAGGTTAAAAGAAACACCCATTGTGACGTAAGCGTCTATCTAGGCCAGGGGTCGGGAACCTATGGCTCGCGAGCCACATGTGGCTCTTTTGGGAACTGCATCTGGCTCTCGGACAAACCTGCCATTTGTTTACTCAATAAGTCATGAATAATTTTGGTACTGTATTAAATTAAAAATGGACCTACTGAAATCAAAATGTTAAAATAGTGTTCGAAATATAATAAATGTTCACGTAGTTTAATCCATCCCATGTCTGTTCTCTACCGCTGAAATTCACGGTTACGTCGATGTAGCCTAGGCCTACTGTACAAATATTGGACAATGCTGTGCCGAGATAACATTCCACCCGCTGATGCTTTACTTAAAAATTCAGCTAGCTAACGGTTGTATCCAAAACAAAGAAAATGGCGAAGAGAAAAAAAAATGAACGAGAACACTTTAATTGTTATTGTTGATGTGCGCTTGCTGTAGGTTAGATAAGGAAAATGTCAAAAAGGAAACGTCAGTGACCACAGCTTGCGAGCGCAAACACAAGCGGGCTGAAATGGGAAAGTTTCCATCCGAAGACTGATTCTGAAAACGCGAAATGAACTGCCCGTTATATATCGCACACTGCAACGAGTTAGTATTGCTGTGTTAACCCTGTTCGGTTCCACTTATGTGAAATCTTTCTCACATATGAAAAATATAAAGACAAACCTGCGCTCACGATTAAGGGCAATTCCGCGCAAAACTGTCACATCCATAACGCCAACACAATGCCATGTTGGCGTTATGGATATATGACAGTTTTGCGTGGAG
>NW_027468774.1:4217644-4247644 GCF_046254945.1 Alosa pseudoharengus
TCCATGTCTATTCTGCTGCTAAATATGGGTTTACGAGACTTGTATATTATCATAAGTTTGTTTCTATTTGCATTTGCACTTGTATATTACCATGTTTCTATTTGCATGTTATACAACTTTTTCTGATTTGGGGTTGTAAACAAGGAGTTTTAAATGTAGTTGTTTACTCAATTTCAAAGAATATACACGTCTGTGTCATTTAACCAAGACGTCAGCACAGCCTTCGGTAGTGCCCAATCGGTAGTGCCCAATGCACTGCCAACCATGCTCTTCCCTCTGTCATCACATAAAGCCCACCCCATGCTGGTTTAGCGGTTGTGATTGGTTCCTGGGTTTTTGGTACCCTGGAAATCCAGAGTTCTTGCGAGAGCACAATGGAACTAGGCTTGTTCGACTTGAGGCAGATCTGTGCAGATCTGACTTGATGTGATGCATGCTGGGTTGAACACAATGCATACTGGGATGGACGCAATGCTTACTGGTTAGAAATCCTGTCCGACTTCTGTCAGCCGGGGAGGGACTTACCACCGTGACACCATGTCACATGACCTTAAAATATCGCGGGAGTCTTAGCCTGCAGACAGATCTTGCAGTTGCCTTCCACGAGCTGCACGAGCTGAAACACGCCCTCATGACGTCAGTTCAAAGACGTGATAGGGCCATTTGGGAGGAATCTCCTCATGACGATTTTGACGGGAGTCTCATGCTGCTTCCTTATGTTGGAATATGCGAAAATAAACATAAATCTAAGGGATACCTTCTTATACGTGATTTCTGCAACAATGGTAGGCTAGCCTACTGAAAACGTTTGGATATTCTGTTATTTTCTGCTGTTGGCTAAATAGATAGACACACATATAGGGGAAACACTTGATATTGAATTTATGTGCTACAAAGCAGGCCTGTTAACTGTATGACAACAGTGGTTTATTTAAACTACATCATAAGAATTTATTTTGTCAGTCATCATGCTCATTTTAAAGGTAAACTATGCAGTATTGGCAATTTCTTACTGTTTTCTCGGTTTTTGCTTCTTTTTCGCTGGCTCTGTCATGACGAATGTCTGAGAAACTCCATCGCTACCTTTTTCTAGCCGGTGCCTGGCGTGTATGTGTATTTGAATGCAGTAAAGCAATTCGTTACACTCGTTATACTTCCTGACACTGAGACCATCGGCCCGCCGGCCCACAGTTGCAAGGGTGGTTTTTCCGCTCACAGGCGCTAGGGGGAAGCGAGACGGCCACCATTCAACCCGAAAAAAGTCATATAACCATTCCAATGACTCTGACGCTGTTAAATGAAGGTATATTAAGCTAAAAAACGTGCATATTAAGCTAAAAAACCTGCATAGTGTGCCTTTAATAAGTAAGAATGAAAGTTCTGCTGTATTTATTGCCAACAAAATTCCGCGATATCTCCCGCGAGTCACGTCAGGCAGACTGTAGCCTGTCTGTCCGGGATGAGCTGCCCTCTGTTGTAGCTCCTCTCGGCTAGCCTCTGAAGATCACGTTTACGTAGAAAGCCAGACCAAGTCAGACTCAGTCCATCTCAAACAAGCCTATTGTCTCTGCGAGCAATGAGCAATGATGCACGTTACTTTTACCCCTTGCATCCCAGGGGAACCAACCAAATCGGCGTATCTGATATGTATGCGGGCCAGAGGCCAGCTAAACTGATGACGACAGCGCTGCAACGTGGGAGGTCAGTAAACATTGGTCATAGTGTTACCCAATTGCGTCGAAGTCCGGAATCATTAAGACTAAACGTGGTCTAGTGTTACCCAATTGCATGCAGTGAGATTTTCAAATGAATGCTTGGTGCCGCCCCTGGCCAGACCCTTAATCTTTCTAGATTACCAGGGTCTGGATTTTCCAGGCTAGGTTTTTGCTGATTCGGAAATCAAATCTGTTGCCAAATTCGAATGCGTGCACAGATTTGTCTGCGTTCACCCGGACCCTGGCTATCTCAGCACTGATCCTGGCTATCGCAGCACTGATCCTGGCTATCTAAGCACTGACCCTGGCTATCTCAGCACTGATCCTGGCTATCTCAGCATTGACCCTGGCTATCTCAGCACTGACCCTGGCTATCTCAGCACTGTAAGATGGAAAAACCCCCCCATAAAATCCAGATTCACCCAAGTGTCTGGCCAGGGAGGCAAACGGCATCTTATCAGTCTCTGATCTTTGGTCTTCAACACCTGGGCAGCCGGATGGTTTTAGGTCTCCGCCTTGTAAACACCCCCTCATCAATATCATTAGCATATGTTTTAATGAAATCAATGGCCTAAAAGCTTAAGCCTATGTAAAAATATATATTGAAAACATTGTATAGGCCTAGCCTATGCCATCTGATGTTAACTAGCCTATATGCGTCAGTTAGAATAGCTTAACTAATTATGTTTTTTCCAGCAAAGCTTTCTGGAAAGAGATCGTATGCATCCATGTCCATTGTCCTCTGCTCGCTTTCATTCCTTTTGCTTGCAGTAATGTGAATAATCAACATTTTTGATTAAGTAATACAGCGGGGAAAATAAGTATTGAACACGTCAACATTTTTTTCAGTAAGTATACTTCCAATGAGGCTACTTGCATGAAATTTTCACCAACACTAGTATTAACTCAGATAATCCACCCATATAAAAAAATCCAAACATTAAAGTCCATAGGTAGAGTTATGTGTAATAAAGTGGAATGACACAGGAAAAAAGTATTGAACACGCCTGCTGAAATGTCTTAAATACTTTGTGGAAAAGCCTTTATTCGTAATGACAGCTTCAAGGCATTTCCTGTATGACGAAACTAACCAGTTACAGTATTCTGGTGTGATTTTGGCCCATTCTTTTCAACAGATAGTCCTTTAATATTGAAGATTCCAGGGGTCCCTCTTGTGTATCCTGATCTTTAGTTTACTTCCAAAACTGTTCAATTGGATAGATGTCAGGGCCTTGATTTCCTTTCTCTGAAACCAATTGAGAGTTTCCTTTTCTGAATGGTTTGGATCATTGTCCTGCTGGAAGGTCTAGCCATGTCTCATCCTCATCATCTTGGTGGATGGTCAAGATTCTCCCGGAACAAAATGACTCAATTCATCATTCCTTCAACTGTATGAAGTCTGCTAGTACCATGAGATGAAAAACAGCCCATACCATGATGCCACCACCTCCAAACCTCACTGTTGGTAGGGTATTTTTAGAGTGATGCACAGTGCCATTTCTCCTCCAAATATGGTGTGTAGTATGACATCCAAAAAGTTCAATTTTGCTCTCGCCTGACCAGAATACATTCTCTCAGTATTTCATAGGATTGTCCAAATGTTGTGTAGCAAACTTTCAACGAGCTTTGACATGTTTTTCTTCAGCAATAGAGTCATGTGGGATGAGTGTGCATAGAGGCCATGGCGGTGGAGTGCATTACCTATGATTTTCTCTGTAACAACTGCACCAAGTCTTTTTGGAGCTTTCTCCGAGTGGTCCTTGGCTCTTGGGCTACTCTTCTGACTATCCTTCTGACTTCCTGGTCAGAAATCTTGCAAGGAGATCCTGTGCATGGCCAGTGATGATGCAGTGATGTTCCTTCCACATGCAGATAATGGCTCCAATACTGCTTGCTGGATGCTTCGGAAGTTTTGATGTGCATCTGTAACCAGTTCCATTGATATGTTTTGCAACAATAAGGTTGCAAAGGTCTTGGGAGAGCTCTTTGCTTTTACCCATTATGAAATGCTTCTTGTTTGACACCTTGGTAAGAAAAAACCTTTTTATAGCCCACCAGTATGTATTAACCCAGCTTATATCAATTTGCACAGATAGGAGGGATAATTTCTCTAACTACTTATAGATTCCAGTTTGTTCCTTGCCATTTCTTGCCTTTGTGTACTGCTTTTTCTTAGCGTGTTCAATACTTTTTCCCTGTGCCATTCCACTTTTTTACTCATAACTCTACTTTTAGACATTAATGTTTGGATTTTTATATATGTGTGGATTACCTAAGTTAATACTAATGTCCGGTGAAAATTTCATGCGAATAGCCTCACTACAAGTATACTTACTGAAAAAAATATTGACGTGTTCAATACTTATTTTCCCCGCTGTATTTCCATTATTTAACAGTTGTTACATACACATGCACTAATGATTAGTTAGGGTGAGGATACATATTTTATAAACCACTTCCTAATACTGTAATTCATAATTATGACCGCCGCGCAGCGAAGCGGCGGTCATATAGGTTTAGTCAGATTTTTTTTTTTTTTTTTTTTTTTTTTTTTTTTTTCTTTTTCGCATGCCCAAATTTCTGTCAATGAGTCCCGGGACACTGAAAGACCGGGGTAGACGAAACTTGGTGGGCATGTAACCCCATATGGATAGCATGGAACCATCGTTTTTCGTTTTGATCTGTAGCCCCCCCGCTGGACTGCACCCCCCGAAAGGAGGGTAGGGCAGACACAGTTTTCTGTGAATATCTCGAGAACCGTAAGGTTTAGGAGGACCATTTTTTTTTGGTAAGTTGATCTCAAGTGGCCATGTCAACCCATTCCATAACCACTCATTTCATGTATAGCGCCACCTAGTTAAACCCAAAAAAGTAAAAATGAGGTGTTGTAATCGCAGGTATCTGTGACCTAACATAGTCAAAACTGCACGAAATTGGAAGTGTAGGATCATTATGACACCCCCCGTTCATGGGGGGCCACACAATAAATTAATTTATGTTACTATACACCAACTGGCCTGTAGGTGGCCGGAGACAGTTTTCTGTGAATATCTCGAGAACCGTAGGGCCTAGGAGGTCCACCTTTTTTTTGTATGTTGATCTCAAGGGGCCATGTCAACCCATCCCATTACCACTTATTTCATGTATAGCGCCACCTAGTTAAAAATTAAAAAGCAAAAATGTAGGTGTTTTCATCACAATATCTCTGGCTGACATGGTCAAAACTGCACGAAATTGAAAGTGTAGGATCATTATGACACCCTCCGAATGCATGCCAAGTTTTGTGTACTTTCGTTCATGGGGGGCCTTACAATAAAATAATTTATGTGTACATTTAGTGACGTACACCAACAAGGATTCCCGGGACACTGAAAGACCGGGGTACACAAAACTTGGTGGGCATGTACCCCCACATGGATAGCATGGAACCGTCATTTTTCGCTTTGATCTGTAGCCCCCCCCGCTGGACTGGACCCCCCGAAAGGAGGGTAGGCCAGACACAGTTCTCTGTGAATATCTTGAGAACTGAAGGGCCTAGGATGACCATTTTTTTTCCGTATATTTGCCTCCAGGGGTCATGTTAACCCATTTCATGTGCACACATGTGCACAAACAGATACACACGCACACACACACATTCACAGTAATCATACGTATGACATATACTCACACAGTAGACATATGTACGCTTCCATGCACAGGCACATACGCAGGCACACACACAAGCACGCACACACACACACACACACACTCACACACACACACACCCTCACACATAACATAAACATAACACAAACAATCAAGAATTTCTCAGAATTATGAACAGGCAAGATGGAGGTGGGGTTGTATAAAATGAATTTTACATGTGAAATCTATGAACTAATCATGTTTTGGGACTTGTTGTCTAGCAGATACCAGTGATAATTGAGTGTGGATAATGCAATTTAGTGAGACAGTTAGAATCATATAGGCCTTTCAGCGTGATTTCTTTTTGTGGAAAAAATGTGCTGGACTGGGCGGCGGTCATATTTTGTACCGCTCTGCGGTACATCTAGTTAAGTTAAGGAGTTACAAGTGGTTAGTTAATGATATTTTGTGAGCTCATCTAAAGTGAGGACGTTTTATGCCTTGCAACACATTTACAAATGAGTTATAAAGTTCACACTTGCATTTATTCATTTAGCCGACACTCACCCAAAGCGACTTACATAGTTCAATGAAATTAAAGGGCAAGGCCACATTGGTGGACGCTGGGGTTTGAACCCCCAACTTTATGGGTTACTGCATGTTAACCCGGCTCCCTATCCACTACACTACCTCTGCCCAGTGGTATTACAACAGTCAATTCAAAAATATAATATAGATATGCGTGTTTACTATGAACAAACCATTTTTAACTGTGTGTAAACATGATTTACAGATGAGAATTAATGTAGGAATAATGCTTTACAAATAAAGAATACAGCATTTAATAATAGTTTACAGATGTTTAATAAAAGTGTGTAGTAGAAGAAAACAGAAACTCGTTGTAGGGGTTTCTATCTGGGCCAAGGTAGTGTAGTGGACAAGGAGCTGGACTAGCATGCAGTAGCCTGAAAAGTTGGGGGTTCGATTCCTGGCTTTCACTGTTATGTCAATGGCCTTCAATTTAATTGACATGTGCACGTCGCTTGTCTGCTAAATGAATGAGTGTGAATGTAATCTTTACAACTCATTTGAAAATGTGTTGCAAGGCATAGAAAGTCCTCACTTTAGATAAGCTCACACAATATCATTAACTAACCACTTGTAACCCCTGAGTTAATCATGAATTATAGTATTAGGAAGTGGTTTATAAAATATGTATCCTCACCCTAACTAATCATTAGTGCATGTGTATATTGCATAATTTATTAAGTATTAACAATAGTTCATAAACATATTTTAGATATAGGCTTATTTACTATGAACAAACCATTTATAACTGTGTGTACAAATACTTTATTTATGAGAATTACCATAGGAACAATGCTTTACAAATGATGAACAAAGCATTTTGTAATAGTTTGCAACTTGTTTATAATAAGAAAATTATTTCATTATAAGTGGTTGTTTCATTACTTATTAAGTATAAATCATATACTTCCAAACATATTTTTGGATAGGCTTATTTACTATGTACAAACCATTTATAATTGTGTGAACAAATGCTTTACTGATGATAAATTATTTATGAACAAGAAATTACTAATGATGAACAAACCATTAACTAATAAGTAATAAAGGCTTAATAAATGATGAATTGTGCGTAGTTATTATAAAGTGTTACCAAATATTGTATGTATATATTCTATCTCATACTGATGGCCAAACTATATTTCTTTCTGATATCCACTCCAAGTACTTGTCTGTAAGTAACATGGCTCTGAATTAAGAAATTAACCCTTAGAACCCTAGACTGTTTTAAGGGCTTTTTCACTACCTTAGAAACATTTATCCTGGTCAATGTAAGTGCCATACACACATGCTATATATTGTTTTTTAACAGAGTCTAGGCTACCCAGATCTGCCACTATTTCATGTATTAATACTTGCATTGATATCATTTTGATTTTTAAATAATAAAAATACAAATAGTGTATTATAAAAATTCTTATATTTTGACATGTATCTCACCACTGCAAGCTGGCACATGTGTGCATAGGGCAGACTGTTCTGAATCTTATGGAAATAAATGCCATTTTTTTTATTTAGCCCTATGGCTACTCTATTTTTGGCCATTCTCACTACCTTTAGTTATAAGCAGTTATCCTGGTCATTGTAAGTGCCATTGACACAGTAATGAAAAATGCCCTTTCTGCGCTCCATATCTGTGACACGAATTGATCTGACCTGACTGAACCCGAGTTTGCATGTTCTGTGTGTACACTCAGTACACTTTTTTACTGCATTGTCATGAACAAAGTGAAGGCAAAAAGGTGTTTCTTTGTCGAATAAATTGGGATGCAATGTGAGTCTCGAATTGGATGCCATGCAGGAATTTGCTAGGATCTCAAAACCGGATTATGAACATGCTTTGCCATAGAGAAACACATGATAGCGTTGGATTATGAATGCGACTCGTTTTGGGTTATTTGGTTCTCTCATGGTTTATCTATTTTATTTGGTTGTAAGTTTACTTTGTTCAACTGGCTGCTTCTTGTAGGGGAGACCGGGGCTGGTTGTCTCACGGGTTGGTTGTCACATTGCTTATTCCAGGCACACTAGGTGATGCTGTGGTAAAATTTTGATATCAAACTGTTACCCGTTGATAGCTTACTCATTTGCACTAGACATTTTGCTGAGCAGACACACAGCATTGAGGTGAGGAGACAATTTTTAATTTTCATGGGTCAGAGTAAATTTTCATGTTGGTGTTGTTTTTGTATTGAGAGCTTGTAGGATATTAGTAGTTCAAAAACAAAACACTCATTAAAAAGCCAAAGGTAGTAGCTTTATTTTGAGTCATATTTTAGCTATCAAGTTAAAGCCATGTGGCAGCTAGGTTAACATCTTTGTCAAGAGGTCAGTTGGGGATGGTTGTCACATAGCTCGTGGGGTTGGTTGTCACATGTGTTTGTTGTCACTGTGACACAGTTGTCACTATGTTTGCAACTTACATGATAATAAAGAGGTTTTAGCACTGAAAATGATTTCATTTTATTTCTCAACACAGTAGACAATTCAAGTAACTGATCACCCTGCTTTAATCCCATTGTTTAAACATAAGGGGCATTGATGACAACTATCATAGGGGTGGTATTAAAACTTATTTGCAGTTTCTAGCTTAAAAAACTAAAAAGTTACACATCATTTTTTAAGATCCCATTTTATCACTGAAATCCCATTGAAACACTATAGGGACAACCAACCCCATACCCTGTGACAACCAACCCCGTGATGGGGTTGATTGTCACATTGTGTCAGAGTGTCTTTGATGGTTAATTGCTCCCTGTTACAATACATTCTAAAAGTAAAAATTATACACATTTAAAGCCAAGACCCCAAACTTTCATTTCATGTAGGAATTACTGCTGAAAGAGTTTTTGAAGATGAGCAATTCATGCATGAGTAAAAATTGTGACAACCAACCCCGGTCTCCCTACTTGCCTATATTGAATTGCCTACATTCAATTCAATTGACACTGGTTACAGTTAAGTTTATGGTCTACTGTATTTATCTAGCATTCATATGTGTTCTTGTAGTGTCATGCCGCTAATGCTTTTCAGTGCCAACAGTAATGTAACAGTAACTAGCATACATTCAGCTGACCCGTATTTGTGTAACCTGGAACGGTTGGACATTCCCAGTAGCAAAAGATGAGAAATCATCTGCAAAGGTTATATCATAAAACATACATTTTTATGAAACAAAAATATTTGCTTGACTATGTTCTGTCACTTTGGCACTGGAGTAGCCCATTGACTCAGATGTGACGTGATCAGGTAAGAGGTTTGGAACAAAAACGTCAATGCTGCTTTGTGATTGTTAGACTTTTATTTTGACAAGTTGTCGTCATTCTGTCTTCCACATTCATTAAAGGTTTGGTAGAAATGTTGAGTCATGTCTCATGAAACAGTCATGAATGCTTTATGTGCAGTTTATGACAGCTGCTATGAATGTGTTATGAACTCACCCGTCAAGTAAGGTGTTACCAAGATTTCAAACCTTTTATTACAAAAACTTTCATATTGAAATTGGGCTAGTTTGAGCTCCCTGAAAAAGTTAAAAATTAAGCATTTGTATTTGACATAATTGTATTTATGTGAGTGTGTATTATTATAAAACAGCATGGAAAAAGCACAGGGGGTTTAATGAACTGTTTTTTTAATTCAGTAAATAAAACAAAAATTATGAATCAATCAGAGTTAAATTAGTTAAGTTAGAATTTCCCTGAGTGGTGACACACTGACTTCATTTCTGCTCTGAGAGGGAGAGAGAGAGAGAGAGAGAAGAAGAGATACAGAGAGAGGGAGAGAGAGGGGAAGAGAGAGAGGGAGGGAGAGAGAGATACAGAGAGGGAGAGAGAGAGGGGGAGAGACACAGAAAGAGGGAGAGAGAGAGGGGGAGAGATACAGAGAGAGAAAGAAGAGATACAGAGAGAGGGAGAGAGATACAGAGAGAGAGAGAAGAGATACAGAGAGAGGGAGAGAGGGGAAGAGAGAGAGGGAGAGAGATACAGAGAGAGAGAGAAGAAGAGATACAGAGAGAGGGGAAGAGAGAGAGGGAGAGAGATACAGAGAGAGGGAGGTTGAGCAGCTGATGGAAAGAGCTGGAGAGTAAGGGCGTTAATGGGCGTTAATGGGATCCTTGGTTTCTTCCTTGGTAAGGGAGTTTTTCCTTGCCCCTGTTGCTCTTGGGTGCCCCCCCAATCCCAATCCTCCCCCACCTTTCTTATGCAGCCCTTGCATAAGACCCCCCCCCCCCCATAAATGCACAAATAGGCTGACACCAGACATAATTTCACTGCATTTCTTACTTCCAGTAACTACATGCATGTGACAATAAACTTCCTTGTATCCTTTCCAGACAGATCTGCAGAGCAAATTCAAATTAGCTAACAGGTTCGTTTGGGTTCACCCAGGCTAGGAGAGTAAAAAGGAAGCGAGAGATAGAGAGTGAGACACACACACACACACACAGAGAGACAGCGAGCTGAGTGGAGTTGAACTGCAACATGAACCTCTGTGAGTGCAGCTGAGTGAGCTGCTGGGCTGTAACTTGGCGACCTGCCTTGTGGTGCACAAACGAATAAGCTCCTGGAATATGATCTCCACAGTGGGCACCTCCCTCCTCCAGCAGCAGTAGCAGTGAAGACAACCAGAGAGAGCGGGGGGAGTGAGGAGAGCTAGAGAGAGCGGGGGGAGTGAGGACAGCTAGAGAGAGCGGGGGGAGTGAGGACAGCTAGAGAGAGCGGGGGGAGTGAGGAGAGCGGGGGGAGTGAGGAGAGCTAGAGAGAGCGGGGGGAGTGAGGACAGCTAGAGAGAGCGGGGGGTGGTCAGGCTGACTGCATGGTCTACTGTACATGGATATGGATGTCTTGGAGACTGGCCGCTTGCTGGTGAACTGAGGACAGAGGTGAAGGGAGGAAATGAGAGGATGAAGAGAGAGATAGACGGAGAAAGGGAGAGACTGGGAGAAGAATGAAAAGAGACTGGGAGAAGAGAGCATCCACATTCCCACCTCCTTATGTGACCTTACAACTATCAATGTGTTTTTGTGTTTTGAAAGCCTGATTAAATGGTTCGTCTGTGAGACATTTTAAGTCTTTGATTCAAATACATTTTTGTCCAGCAAATACCTCCTTACGGTTCTCTATAGCTTCTCAATAACTGTGTACACGCTCAAACAAAACTCTGATGTCCAAGAATACACACGCAGGCCTAGTGCCCTAGTGCTACAAATGGGGAAAAACATAGTGGATGAGCAGGATCAACATTTCCACAAACAAACAAACAAAAAAAACCACACTCTGTTCAGGTAATTTAAGAGATACATGGATACACATGTTGTATCTCTAGAAAAACAAGTTGTTTGGTTGAAGAAGTCTTTGTAAGGAAATCTGGACTAATATAACTAACTATACCAATGTGACCCATCTGAGCTTCGGAACACTCGAACACTAAATTTTTCCCTGGTCTCTTTCCTTATCTCTGGCCTGGTGTAGTTCAGCTGGATCAGTTTGTTGTGGTTTAGGGTTTCAGGGTCACACTATGACGGAGGTAAGGAAGCCTATGGACTGATTAGACCAGGGTCGTCATTGAAGCCTACTGCGTAAGACATGCTGATTTAAAACACACTAGGCTACTGGTTGTGACCACATATGGTGGATCTTGACTCAGTCAGCAATCTGAGCTCAGCTGAAGTGCTGAACCTAAACCACTCCACAGATAATCACCTTGACATTTTTAGTTATCAAAAGCCCAGACCCAAATTCATATGCAGGGTTGATGCTACTACTACCACTGTATCTGAATTCACAAACCACACATTCATCCTGTTAACTAATCATACGAACACACTTATCATCTGTTGTGCAGATATGATGTTTCATCAACATCTCAACCACATTCAAACTCAAAACTTAAGTTACAGTACAGCAGTGATTCACATTCATATCATACTCACAGCTATAGTTAGTTCAATTAGTCAACATATCCACTCATCTTACACTCACTATTCTGAGAACCAACATCGACATCCCACTCACAATGAAGCCCATCAACCACTCTCACTTTAATTCAAACTCTAAGCTAAGTCAGCCTTTCCTTTTCATACAGTGAGCTACAGCTAAACCGGCCACTCATTTTCATGCTTTGAACCAACCACTCATTTTCATACTGTTGGCTAAAGCTAAGTCAACCGTTCTTTTTCAGATGGTAATCTGAAGCTAAGTCAACCACTCATTTTCATACAATGAGCTAAAGCTAGGTCAACCACTAATTTTCATACGGTGAGCTAAAGCTAAGTCAACCACTCATTTTCATACAATGAGCTAAAGCTAAGTCAACCACTCATTTTCATACGGTGAGCTAAAGCTACTGTAGGTCAACCACTCATTTTCATACAATGAGCTAAAGCTAGGTCAACCACTCATTTCCATACGGTGAGCTAAAGCTAGGTCAACCACTCATTTTCACACGGTGAGCTAAAGCTAAGTCAACCACTCATTTTCACACGGTGAGCTAAAGTAACCCATAGCAGCTACATCAGGCACAGATCTGGGCCTAATCTGGACTGTAAACAGGCTAAATCGCTAGCTGGGCTAGCAGCTCAGAAAAGACATGATGGTATTTGGAGTATATGGGTGATTTCATCATTCCTATGAAGAGTGATCATTCACTAAAATACAGTGAAGTTGTAACAATACATGCAAACTTGCTGGTATACAGTGTAATACTGTGTAAACAACTGCAACGCAGTAATGATACAGTCAATGCATATCTTACTACAGTCAAAACACTTCAATGCACATCCCAATGCAGTAGATAGAAGCTTTGCATATGTCAACACATGCTGTAGGTATCATTCCTAAATACATATCATATTTTTATATAGTATTATTTAAAATATGTATAAATATGAAACCACTGTATGTTCATTCAAAAGAGGAAACTCACTCCTCTAAGTTCTTTTAAGGATTGAGCAAAGAACAGCACATTTTTACAGTACAGCATATGATCTTTTTATATTCATATGGAAAGGTATTTTCCACTAAGACAGGCGCAATATCCTCCAGTTGGTATCGCTTGGCTCAGAGAGTCCGCCCACAGAGACTTAACGGATCATCTGTTAAGATTCAAGTTCAGTATGTAAAAATGGTTATTGAACAAAATACTGAACATCAGCTTAACCAACCCCTAACCTTACCCTCAACCCCTAACCCTTAACCTTAACCATAAATTGTAGTCAACAGTGTCAACAGATAGTTTCAGATAGATCTAAGTATCTGTAGATAATCTGTGTGCGGACTATCCAAGTATCATGTGACCCACGTTATCAGAATGTTAAACTGGATTAAGTGAGGGTCTGGATGTTTAACTAGGTGACTAGGTAAAGACAGAAAGTTTAAGGAAGTCCTGTTTGGTGAAATCTTTGTGCTTGCGTGCAGCTGTACCAGGAATCCAAAGTTTTCAGAGATGCTTAAGGAAGACTATTCATATGCTACAGGAAATACTTAACACACAGAGACAAACAAACACACACACACACACACACACACACACACATACAGTCATTCACTCATACATAACACTGACTCATTGACTCACTCATCCTTAATTAAGAACTGCTTTGTTGACCATTGATGATTTAGTACATTTTGACTGTGAGGTGCCTCTACAAAGGAATGTTCGTCTGTAGATACACCGGAACCTTGGGGTAGTTGTTGGATTGCTTCTCAAAGGTGAGAGAAAGTGGACTGTGGTATCAAAATTACCATCAAAGGTTAAACAGACTGTGACACACTCGGATTTGATCACGGAATGATTCAGAAGGGCAGGGGATGGCTTTGGGTCCTTCTTGGTGTTCCATCGGGGGTTCCGGAACAGAAGGTGCAGGCAGGGAACTCCGGATGTGAGATGGTGGACGGCTGGATGAACTTGCGCACTTTCTCTCTCTCCCTCTCGCTCGCACACACACACACACACACACACACACACACACACACACACACACACACACACATGTCCATGACAGCATTTAATAAGGCAGGTGTGGCCCCTATGTGGCTTGGTCCTGGCAAATCTGTTTGGGTCTGAGCCAGACGGATGATGGGTCAGTCCCAGAGTCACTGTCATCACGCTTCATTTGTGTTTGCAGCACAGTGCTCTCTGCCGATAGATTTCCTCCGTAAAAGGTCTGCAAACACAGAAGAATAAACACACAAACACACATCATAAAAATCATCCTCCACTGCACCGTACCAGTCTGTGCCAAGCACTGTGTGTGCGCGCGCAGGCTTTGTATGTGTATGTGAGTGTGTGTGTGTGTGTGTGTGTGTGTGCAGGCATGTGTGTGTATGTGAGTATAAGTGTGTGTGTGTGTTTGTGTGTGTGCACTGGACATTGGTGCACACATGACTGCACTATTTCATTCCATTGCGTTCATCATCTCTTGCCAACAACTGATAAAGGAATCAGAAATATATTCATTATAGTCAACATACTGAGGAACTGAGCAGAGAAACAGAGGAATGAGGAAAGCCAGAGAGAGAGAGAGAGAGAAAGAGAAAGAGAGAGAGAAAGAGAGAGAGAAAGAGACAGAGAGAGGGAAACAGAAAGAGAGAGACAGAGAGAGAGGGAAAGAGAATGAGAGAAAGGGAAAAAGAATGAGAGAGAGACAGGGAATAAAGAATGGGAGGTGGAGTTATAGGAGAGGACAGAGAAAGATGGAGAGTTCTTGTTTATCCTTGACCATATCATCCACTTACGGATCGGATCGTTTATACTGTTTATCACTGTTCATCACAGCTCACATTGCTCTATCCACCAGCATAATACTGTATTTAAACCAAACCAGATGCCCACACGCCCGTGTGATATCAGAAGCCCGTGCCCACACTACTACTTCAGGTGACACCATGGTGGCACTGTGATGGCAGCGTGACTCATGCCAGGTCAGGAAAGCTACATCCATACCCACTCTTATGCCCAATGCGCTCACTCTAGTCATGTAATTAAGGGGAGAATTTCAGCTTCAGGGGGTCAGATACAAAGAGAGAGAGAGACAGAAAGAGAGTGATAGAGAAAGAGAGAGAGAGGAGATGAAGACAATGCAAATGTGATTGAGAGTGAGAGAGTGAGAGAGAGAGAGAAACAGAGAGAGAGCATAAATAGGTAGAATCACCAAAACGGCCAATCAGGTAAGGGATAATGTATTGTTCACCTGCCAGTGTCAGAAAATAAATCCGGAAAGAGTGAACAGCACTCCAACTGGTAGCCTACAATAGCCTACATTACCCCACTTAGTATACTGCCACTTACCAGAAGAGAAACCTTCTACAGTATGTCTTTTATAAATTATTTTATTTCCGATTTTTGGCTTCTTCACGCAAATATAACTCAAAAGTTCCAGGTGTTGCATAGCAACATATTTACTTTCTGACTCAGGCCCTGTCAGCAACAAGCTGAGTAAATATAAATACACATAATTATTATTATGAATCAGAAGCACAGAACGGCAGTAGTCATTCATTTCTTGCACTCTATCAGAAATATCAAACCTTAACTTTCTTCAGTATTCTGATGAGTTATTATAAGGAGAAATAATATCACTGTAGTAACAGATGGTGTGTAAACTAACAGTCAGAGAAACACGGACGAATTTGTGTCAAACCAATGTTGATATAATGTATTTACAAGACCTGCACATTTAAAAATAAAACAATTTGTGATTTTATATAGAATTTAAAATGTAAATTTCCAACATCCAATTTAAAACCAACTTTACCATAGTTATGCACACATCCACTTCATGTACACAGTCAAAAAGCAAGCCAAGATAACAAACATTGCATCGCAATTTAACTGTGGGTTATGGCCAGACTGTCACGATAGCCTTTATTAGACATGCTTTTGGCTACCACTTGGATGAGGACGATAACTCAGGAGAAAGAAAAGACGGTCTAAAAAGGGCAACTTTTAAATCTACAGGAGCGCATCTTTGGGCAAGTGTATGGTATAAAATTCTCGCCAAAAGTTTTCTGTACCTGTACCAACGTTTTGTGCTTGTAAGAATATTTTGTGCTCGTAAAAATGATTTGTGTACATGTAAAAATAATTTGTATCTGTACAAATATTTTGTGCATGTAAAAATGGTTTGAACATCTTCAAATCCGTTTTCTCACTGTGTAGAATTTTTTTTTTGTGAATTTGCAAACGATATTTGCACGCACGGATTTTCCATTTGCAAGTGCGCATCTGTTTTCTACAGACATGAAACAGATCTACGGGTACGAAACGAATGTACAAAACGAATGTACAAAGTACAAAACTTTTTTACAAATTTTCCCAAAACAGCCAATCACAGCACTGCTTACTGAACGGCCAGTCAGCCGATCAGCTCGCTTCTTTAATTTCTGAAACGCTGGACATAGAAAATACTGCTCTGGGTACATGTAAACACCACAGTTCAGAAGAGGTGAAACACTTAAAAAAGAAGAGCTATCTTAGCTAACAAGCAAACAGCTCAACTTAACTCTATTCCTTCCCTACTCTAATATCATTAACTAGAACTAATAAAATTCGGATCAATAGTATTATTATTAATGATATAATTGTTCTGTATAGTTATTGTGTTATAGTGTTTTCCGACTAGTCATTCCTCCCTTTGTATTTCCCACGTTATATGTGCGGTGCTTTCACGTAACGTTAGCAGAGACGGTTGATAAAAGCAGTATCTTTGACGTTAGCTTAGCCCAGCCAATACTAGCCCAGTTAGCTGCCATTACCTATTGTTACCTACTAATTACCTATCCAGTGCTCGCGTTTTAAACTATACTGTTTATTAGTTCTAGTTAATGATATTAGATTCATAGTAGGGAAGAAATAGAGTTAAGATGAGGTGTTTGCTTGTTAGCTAAGTTAGCTTGTTACCTAAGCTAGCTAGAACATAACAGTTACTGCTACATGACCAAAAAAGTTCAGGGTGGCTTTAGGCTGACTATGACTAAAGACCCATTCATTCTGGACTTAAAAGACGGATTTCACACGCCCTAACCATTGTACTTTTACACAAAATTGGGTAGTTTACCATGTCTCATTAAGAGTTATTGTTCCCACAGGGTTAGTATTATTATTAATGATAATTGTTCTGTATAGTTATTGTGTTAGAGTTTTCCGACTAGTCATTCCTCCCTTTGTATTTCCCATGTTATATGTGCAGTGCTTTCACGTAACGTTAGCAGAGACAGTTGATAGGCTGATTGTCCGTTCAGTAAGCAGTGCTGTGATTGGCTGTTTTGGGAAAATTTGTAAAAAAGTTTTGTACTTGTAAATTCGTTTCGTACCCGTAGATCTGTTTCATGTCTGTAGAAAACAGATGCGCACTTGCAAATGGAAAATCCGTGCGTGCAAAAATCGTTCGCAAATTCACAAAATTTTTTTCTACACAGTGACAAAACGGATTTGAAGATGTACAAACCATTTTTGCATGCACAAAATATTTTTACAGACACAAATTATTTTTACATGTACACAAATATTTTTTACGAGCACAAAATATTCTTACAAGCACAAAACTTTGGTACAGGTACAGAAAACTTTTGGCGAGAATTTTATACCATACAAGTGGGGCCGGCGTGGAAACACGTTGCACTATCAAGGGAAAAAAAATAGGATTTGGACTTGCCTTATTAGCATTATTATTCATCACTATTGAACCTATATTATGATATGCACCATACCCCGGCTTTCTCTCTCTCACACACACACACACACACACAGACACACACATGTTATTAGCATTATTATTCATCACTATTGAACCTATATTATGATACGCACCATACCCCGGCAGTGGCCTGTTCGTGCGTAAAGGGTCACGTTTGAACACTCGAGTCCACGTGTGGTCCAGACCTAATTACCAGGACAATGTCTACATGTCATGTCTGAAAGCGGCTTGTTTGTGTGTGTGTGTGTGTGGAGGGGGCATAACATATGTGGAGAATAATATTAGCAGAGAGGTAAGAACTCAATAGTGTCAAAGTATGCTTTGCATGTGTGTGTGTGTGTGTGTGTGTGTGACAGGCAAAGAAAGACAGAAAGAGATCACGTTTCTTTACCACATGAGGAGCATTATAAGAAAAAGCATAGGGCTTGCTAGTGTCGCTGAAGAGAGAGTGTGTGTGTGTGTGTGTGTGTGCTCATATATGGGGACTGTGATAGGTGGCAGAAAGATAAGAACCTTGTAAATTGTGTGTGAGCGTGTGTGTGCTTGTGTTGTGTTATTCGAGTATGTGCAAGTTTAAGTGTTTTATTACAGGAGATGAATTGTTAATGTCGTGTGAATATGGCACAGACAAGGCCAGTGGAACATAGGTGCCCACTCCCACCACACCAGAGGTGGACAGAGTACAGCTTCATTACTTGAGTAAAAGTACAGATACCCTTTGCTAAATTTTACTCAAGTACAAGTAAAAGTACAACAGTCAGATGTACTGAAAGACTTGTTTTTAAAAGTACTTGACTATCAAGAGTACAAGAGTAGCCTACATTTTCTAAATATTGCATTACTACTGACACAGTGCTTACATTTACAGAAACGTCCTAAATGGAGTTATGAAAAATTTTAATGTTAATACCTTGGAGAATGTAAATTATATTATATTATTTCAGCGATATCAGTTATGTAACTAAATATAACTGGATTATATTATTTCAGCGATATCAGTTATGTATATAACTGGATTATATTTCAGCGATATCAGTTATGTATATAACTGGATTATATTATTTCAGCGATATCAATTATGTATATAACTGGATTATATTATTTCAGCGATATCAGTCATGTATATATATCTGGATTATATTATTTCAGCGATATCAGTCATGTATATAACTGGATTATATTATTTCAGCGATATCAGTCATGTATATAACTGGATTATATTATTTCAGCGATATCAATTATGTATATAACTGGATTATATTATTTCAGCGATATCAGTCATGTATATAACTGGATTATATTATTTCAGCGATATCAGTTATGTAACTAAATATAACTGGATTATATTATTTCAGCGATATCAGTTATGTATATAACTGGATTATATTATTTCAGCGATATCAGTCATGTATATAACTGGATTATATTATTTCAGCGATATCAGTCATGTATATAACTGGATTATATTATTTCAGCGATATCAGTTATGTAACTAAATATAACTGGATTATATTATTTCAGCGATATCAGTTATGTATATAACTGGATTATATTATTTCAGCGATATCAGTCATGTATATAACTGGATTATATTATTTCAGCGATATCAGTCATGTATATAACTGGATTATATTATTTCAGCGATATCAGTTATGTAACTAAATATAACTGGATTATATTATTTCAGCGATATCAGTTATGTATATAACTGGATTATATTATTTCAGCGATATCAGTCATGTATATAACTGGATTATATTATTTCAGCGATATCAGTCATGTATATAACTGGATTATATTATTTCAGCGATATCAGTTATGCAACTAAATATAACTGGATTATATTATTTCAGCGATATCAGTTATGTATATAACTGGATTAAATTATTTCAGCGATATCAGTCATGTATATAACTGGATTATATTATTTCAGCGATATCAGTCATGTATATAACTGGATTATATTATTTCAGCGATATCAGTGATGTATATAACTGATTGAGTTGAATGGACCCCACTGCCGCTCACCAGACAACACAGACAGGAAGAGAGGCACACACAGGTGTGTGATTAGCCAGCGGAGAGTGAGGTGTGTGTGTGTGTGTGTGTGTGTGAGAGAGAGTGAGGTGTGTGTGTGTGTGTGTGAGAGAGAGAGTGAGGTGTGTGTGTGTGTGTGTGTGTGTGTGTGTGTGTGAGAGAGAGAGAGTGTGGTGTGTGTGTCTGTGCATGGAGAGTGTTGATGTATAGAGTGTAGAAGGATGACAAAGAGTGACCCTATGAGAGAGAAGTGGGTCACACTGAGACTACTGTCTCCTGGGGAGAAAGACACACACACACACACACACACACACACACACACACACACACACACACACACACACACACCTTAAAGGACACCCTCTCTTTGACGTACATTTCTATCAGACAACATGATCACATGTACTGTTTTAGATGGGGTGTTGCTTTTAGACGTCCTTTCACCAGGCCGGTCCGCAGATTGGACAATGTGACCTGCCTAATGCTAATGGACTCAGCTGATGCTAGTCACATTCATGCTGTCGCTGATGTCTTGTATAACCTACATATATCCTTCTCTCAAACATTTTGCCATTTTGCCTGAAGAAAAGATCCTGTTGGTTTTTAAGTTCAAAGGTTCAAAATTATTCATACCCTTTTTAAATAATCAATGGAAACATCTTTATTTGCCATCACAAATAAGATGGCAGTGAGAGTGTGTGTGTGTGTGTGTGTGTGTGTGTGTGTGTGTGAGAGAGAGAGAGAGAGAGAGAGAGAGAGAGAAGTGTGTGAGGAGCATTGGCAAAGTGTGTTTGTGGTAGGGCTGTAACGATACACCAACCTCACGATTCGGTTTGTATCACGATTTTTGACCCACGGTTCGATACGAATCTCGATTTTTCTTTTTTTTTTTGGGGGGGGGGGGGGGGCTAGACATTTTATTAAATAACATTTTTAATAGCCTCCCTTAGAACACCAGAGGATTACAATATAATACATCTATTATTTTATATCCTGATATAAAAATATTTTTTTTGAATGACTGATATTTATTACAGCACACTTTATGCAGATTAGCCTATAGCCTAGGCCTACTATTTTTTATTACAACTCTACCTCTTTAATTCAGCTGTCTGGTTGAAGCCTGGAAATATTGTAAACAAAGTAGCATAGTTGGCTAGCTTAGCTGATCATAGTCTACTGATTGGACTGTTCAGTTTCCCCATGTGTGTTTAAGTTTCAAGGTAATACTTGTTCTCCTTGGGACAGGCCCTTTTGGGAAACGTTGGTATTGAGATGATCAGTGAACTTCAATGCAAGAGTTTTAAACAAATATGTGCAGCATGCTAATGATGCTAAGCGGATTTAATAGTAATTTAGCTAGTCGTCTATGCGTCCTTGCTTTCACGATTGTGAATGTTTTATTTAAGTCGCGCGTGTTCATTGAGCAGGAGAGGGAGGGAGAGTGAGAGGGAGGGAGCGCGAGAGAGAGCGGGGCAAGGAGAGGGGGGTTACTTCTATACTGTTTGGTAAAGTTGCACACATAGTCTACAATGAAAGCAAGGAGAGGTATGAAATTATTATTTATTTATTTATGTTTTTGGACAACGTAGGCTATCGATAAGTAAAGCGGGAGATGTGGGTTGCTTTTGCGGCCGCATAAGCTGCAAAGCACTGCATGAAACACTAGAAAGGGTGTGTCGCGATTCTGCCTTTTCACACCGCGACACAGTATCGTGGATATGAATGTCGCGATTTCGGTTTCGAATCGTATATCGTTACAGCCCTAGTTTGTGGCTATTGATGTGTGTTTGTAAAGCATGAAGACTGTTTGTAAAGTGTGATGTGTGTTTGTGAGGAGTGTTTGCAAAGTGTGAAGACTGTTTGTAAAGTGTGATGTGTGTTTGTGAACAGTGTTTGTAAAGTATGATGCGTGTTTGTCTGGAATCCAAATCGCGACTGACTTCTTTTACTGTAATACGCACAGACACACACACACACACACACACACACACGCGCACACACACACAGACACGCACACACACGTAGACACACACACACACGCACACACACACACACACACACGCACACACGCACGCACACACACACAGACACGCACACACACACGCACACACACACACACACACCACATACAGAGTGGGAGGACACATCTCTCTGTTCTCTGTTATCAGAGGGTTGGACTGAGCAGCTGCTAGACACACACATACTCACACACACACACACTCCACACAAATAAATCTACACACCAACACAGACACACACAAACAAATCATCACAGACATCACACGAACACACAACCTTGTTGCGGTCTTTGTCCGCCTTCAGAGTCATCAAACCCCCCCCCCCCCCATACATACACACAACAACAACAGTGTGTGACCCAAATATGAGCATTCATTGCAAAACAGTCCAGCTCAATAAAAGTGTCCCAGTAGCTTGACCTTACTGTACCATCCAGCATGATGAGTTTGTTCTCATCTATAAACATGGCCAGATGTCGCACACACTCCGTTTTCTGCTGAAGTCGGGGGTGGAGAGGGCCTGCATCAGCATAAGGATGAGATCACAACTAGAGCTGAGTGGACCCAACGCCACCCCGCCAGAGAACCGGAGAGAACCTAATGACTTCTCGCTTTCTCTCACTCTCCCCGCCAGAGAACCGGAGAGAACCTAATGACTTCTCGCTTTCTCTCACTCTCCCCGCCAGAGAACCGGAGAGAACCTAATGACTTCTCGCTTTCTCTCTCTCCCTGCCAGAGAACCGGAGAGAACCTAATGACTTCTCGCTTTCTCTCACTCTCCCTGCCAGAGAACCGGAGAGAACCTAATGACTTCTCGCTTTCTCTCACTCTCCCCGCCAGAGAACCGGAGAGAACATAATGACTTCTCGCTTTCTCTCACTCTCCCCGCCAGAGAACCGGAGAGAACATAATGACTTCTCGCTTTCTCTCACTCTCCCCGCCAGAGAACCGGAGAGAACCTAATGACTTCTCGCTTTCTCTCACTCTCCCCGCCAGAGAACCGGAGAGAACCTAATGACTTCTCGCTTTCTCTCACTCTCCCCAACTGCAGGACCGCATTGTCAACTGAAACAATATCTGTCTACAAACGTCAACTGTCATGAATCTGTGTCAACGTTAAACAGCCTTTTGAAGGCAATTATGGCATACAATTGGTGCTTAACCCAGGAGTATACTGTGATCATTTGTGTTCAATTGTGTTATATTGTGATAAAACTGGTTTAAAATGGGACTTTAATTACACCTTGTGCCCATTATGTCTGGTGTGAGTGGAACACACACTTATGTGAGTGATGCTCTAGTGATGATGGTGATGATCAATCTGGGTGAAAATAACTAGCTCATCATTTTAAAAAGTCGATTTTTAGGCTATTTGCGTTCATCTAGACAGGACAGCGAGGAAGGACAGGAAGTGAGTGGGAGAGAGATAGATGGTTGTGGGATTGGGAAATGACCGCAGCTTGGACTCGAATCTGGGTCCCCGTGGGCACATGGACCCGAACATGGAATGGACACTGTGGCGGTCACTTGCGCCACAGCAGCCCCACCCAGCCCATCTTGACCAGACTGGGTCAGTGCTAGATCACTGCCCATCTTGACCAGACTGGGACAGTGCTAGACCACTGCTCATGGAACTTCATGCACAGTTATGTGCATATGTATTGTCACCCTTCTGGAAAACAAATGACTATGTAGATTTCTCAAGCGACATAGAGTGCAAGGCTACAAGCACCAGGGCTAGAGGTCCTGCTGGCTACACAGAGCTAGCCTGGCTAATACAAGACTGCTCTAAAAATCCTTGGTTCGCTTCCGTTTTCCAAAAGGCATTACCAGTGGTGAAATTAAACTTGACTTGGTATATTAGATTGCTTTCTCACTGCAAACGAGCCGCTCTGGCGTTCGATTAGAAACGAGCCGAGACCATCTCCTCCAGGCGGTCTCGGCTCATTTGTTTGGTTTGGATCGGGCATCCGTAGCCTACTGGTTAGGGAATCGGACCTGTGACCGAAGGGTAGGGTTGGGTATCGTTTCAATTTGAACGATTCCGATTCCAATTCCGATTTCTTATTTCGATTCCGGTTCCTAACGATTCTCGACTCCGATTTTTTTTAAAGGCAGGGTCAAAAAAAGTTTAGGATATTTTAAATGAGCTAGCTAACCAACAGTCTTTCTCAGGGTATCTGCACATTTTCCAAGTGCAAATTTTTCAAGACTTTTTAAGACCTTTTCAAGACATCTAAATGAAAATTAAGACTATACCACGACAAAAAGATATATATATGACTGTTTATGCAATATTTTTTTTTTCCTACTAATTTTAACCCCCACCCCATTTTGGATGTCTACAGAAGTTACCAAATATATTTTGGCGAAAGAAAAATAACTGTGTGTGAATTACCTTCACAGCTATAAATGCCAAATTGTAGGGTCTGGGCTGCTTGCTTTTGAAGCTGGCTGTACATATTTGGTTTTGCTTACTGCTGAGGCTGACTGTTCTTCACCTGTAGGAAAGATGCAAACAGATCAACTTAACATATACAGTATTTCCTCCTGATTGCGAAGCACTGCACATAATTTGACCAGCAGTCTTCGCGTCCATAGTTTGTGAAACGATGCTACGTCCGAGCAAAGACTTTAGATGCCAAGCGCAACTCCAAAAAGGAGAACAAATGAGCGTCTGGCTTGAGGCTGCGCCGGACGCCGGACAGGGCTTTTAAAATTCATAGGCTATGTCCGGCCTAAATTCGAACATATGGCCAACCTATCGCTAACTGGCTTACCAACTCTTTCTCCCGCTCATTCTACCATAGGCTCCCTCATTCCACGTAGGCTACCTGTCTATCTCTCAGGCCTCAGCTACACCACAAAAATGTCAGGCATATTATTTTGTACATAGGCCTACTGTATTATTACCGTTTTCACACCTTTAACCAAACCCGTGAAAAACATCTTCACTCTGCAAGCACTACACTTCCTCCCGTAGCCTAATAGCCTATACAATTGCGTTTTAAATACACAAAACTGGATGGAGACATCACTCGCTCTCTTGCACTCGCTGGCGGTCCCATACGCACATTTAATACCTCTCTTTCGAAAATTCAGTTGTATTTAAGACTTTTTAAGAATCCGCGGGAACCCTGCTTTCTGAATGAAATAGTCTGACATTCTCCATGAATTTGAATTCTATGAACTATGCGCTTCTTCGTTGGTGTTTAGCCGTTTCTTCTTCCAGTTGGCGGACTGGGAATCGAAACTAGGAATCGAAATTTAAACTTTTGAACGATTCCGGGAAAATCGCAAAGATAGTCCCGGTTCCAACCAATACTCGATATTCGATACCCAAGATACCGAAGGGTGGCCGGTTCATTTCCTGACCAGTAGGAAAAATGTGGGTGGGGTGGGGGTGGAATGATTGAACAGCGCTCTCCTATATCCACATCCATGGATGAGGTGCCCTTGAGCAAGGCACCTAACCCCCAACTAAGATAAAGGCTGCCCACTGCTCCGGGTGTGTATGTGTGCTCCTACTGTGCTCACTGAGGGTGTGTGTGTTTGGATGGGTGTACACTAGGGGTGTGAATCTCTCATGTAAAAGACGATACGATTCACATCTAGATACATGGGCACGATTCGATACAAGAAAAGATACATGTTCATAAAAAACGATTCAGTACGATTCGATGCGATGCGATTCGATGCAGTTCGATGCAGTTGAAGAATGGAAAGCATTCTGAAAGATTTTTTATCATTTGCTTAAGGTGCAAATTCATTTTATATTATAAATTATCATGGTCACAAATGTGTGAATATGATTATCTAAACTGAGGTTTGTATCATATATTGTATTGAAATGAAAAAAGAATAGTCTACATTTCAGCCAAACAAAGCAGCCAGATACAACATAAAAATACATTTTTATAGACTTTATAGATTTTATAGAGTTATATCTGATTGTTTTCAAGGAGCTGTAGCCTATTGTTGAGGTAAGACAATACCGAAATAAAATAAAACGGTGCTTAAGACAATCTTGGCTTTTTCTCATAGCTAGAACAACATAGGCCTACATATCAATGAACTGGGCCTATTGTGTTCCAAGTCTGAGTGAATATGAACAAAATAATAATAATTTGTACATCGTTTTAGCAGCAAGGGCCAAATTATTCTTTAACATTAAGGAAATCCCTTCATCAAACGTAAGGCTACTCTACAGACTATCGTTGCCGTTTAGGAATGCTATAGTAAGTGTTTAATTTCGCGCTGGATTTTGACAAACAAAAGAGTAAAATCTGTCAAACAACGACAGAGTGCGAGTTGTCACGTGCTTAAATTGCAGTAGATGTATGGGTAATGAAGTCCTTTGTCTACTTTGGGCAATGAGTATAGCCCAAAACGAACTTCATTACCCACAAATCCGTGCCACGTGTAGTTTCAAAACAGGAAGTGGGATGAACGCGCTGCTTGCAACGTAAATCAGAGTCTGAGCGAGCAGAAAAGGTTATGAACCGATTTGTAACAAGTAAATCGATATAACGACCGGTTCATTTCAGTTTTATTCCGATACGGGGCTTCACATATCGATGTAGCCGTATCTTACACGTTAAAAACGGATACCGATACGTATCGGTTAATCTTTACACCCCAAGTGTACACTATATGTGGGTGTGCTGTACACTACCTCCAGATGGGTATAATGCAGAACACACTGCATGAGGGTGTGTTGTACACTACCTCCAGATGGGTATAATGCAGAACACACTGCATGAGGGTGTGTTGTACACTACCTCCAGATGGGTATAATGCAGAACACACTGCATGAGGCTGTGTTGTACACTACCTCCAGATGGGTATAATGCAGAACACACTGCATGAGGCTGTGTTGTACACTACCTCCAGATGGGTATAATGCAGAACACACTGCATGAGGCTGTGTTGTACACTACCTCCAGATGGGTATAATGCAGAACACACTGCATGAGGGTGTGTTGTACACTACCTCCAGATGGGTATAATGCAGAACACACTGCATGAGGGTGTGTTGTACACTACCTCCAGATGGGTATAATGCAGAACACAAATTCCTCGTATATGCAAGTATACTTGGCCTATTAAACCTGATTTACATTTACAAAACAGAGTGCGATTGCTGCTTTCACATATACCCAATCGAACCGATTTTTGGGGGCAACGCTCCACGTTCCGAATCAACGAACCAGGTATGAAAGCACCCGTAAACTCTTGCCCAATTCTGTCCAAGAGTACATACAGCCACCACATGTTCCTTGTAAACAAAGTGTTCAAACGCACAAACAAAGTGTTCACACGCTTACTAGTTTCAAAGAATATACTCCTTTCTGTTGTTTAAAACTTACGCCATCAGCAGAGCAGCATTGGCAGAGCTCCTTGCATGGGGAACAGAAGTATGCACACCTGTCAACACTCCCGTTTTTCCTGGGTCCTGGGTCATCTCCCGGCACCCTCCCGTTTTGTTATTTCTCACGGAAAACTCCCGTAATTTGCATGGCCTTCAAACTTAATTTTAAAATCATTGATCCATTCATTTTTTCTATTAGTCTGACATCTCCCAGGTTGCCAGATTGTGTATGAAATACTAGCCTCGTGAGACCATCCTGATCTTGCGAGCTTCAGGGTTTCACTCGCAGATCAGTCTGGATACTTTCCGTTAAAGAAAATTTGGAGCAGTTCACCAAACGAACGTCCAATCAGCGTTGGCTTTGAGGCGGGTTGAGGTGTGACGCAACGAACAACATGACGGCATCCACAGAGATGAGCATAGCTATCGCGCAAGTTTTATTCAAATTAGAAAGTATTCCTGGGTAAACTGTGAAGCTATGAGTCTCAGCCATGCAGCTGGGAGGAATGAACGACACAGACATCCTCCACGGCTGATTCCAGTTCATAATGGAGGAATATACTATCTTCAGAAGTGTAGGGCCTACCGTGAAAACTTGATGGGAATTGTCGTTGATTAGGTTCATAAATGGTAAGTTAAAACATCTTAACGTTTGTCACGTTACCTAACTTAATTGTATGTTAAACGGCATTAGAAGAATACTTTGTTCATCTAATTGGTTGATTTGGCCCGTCGATAACCAACAAAGGTGGTGATAGACAGATGGTTTATCCAATCAGCTAACCAGTATGTCCTCCGCTTCCCAAAAGTTCTTCAATGAAAAGTTTCCAGATGGATATGCGGAGCAAATCCATCTGGCGGAGTCAGGTTAATGAAATACACCCTACACATACACAATCACTTACTTTCAATTTCAACCGTTTTTTCATAGGGTTAAAACCTGGCAACCCAAAACCCAAATAAGGCAGCGGGTGCTGACTGCGCAGTGCGCAGCCTGAATCTCGTAAGCAAGCAGGCTAGTTGAATGGCCTACTCCAGAACTAGCTGTTGTGAAATTGTTGGAATTTAATTGATTAACACATCAAATAAACTGTTATTGAGTGTTGTTGATACACTGAACTTGTGTCCTCGGAACCAAATCTGACAGCAAGCAGCTTTGGAGTTTTGGAAGTAGGCTGCAGGCAGGCAGCTGGTGGATACATAACTGGCATGCATAAGGTAATGGTAAGGTAAAAGCAACGACCGAAATGCAGTGTTAAAACACGTGTATGAAACATGTTAAATATGCAAACACTGATCTGGTACAAACACTGACCCGTTTTTGGAAAGCTAAATGTTGACAGGTATGGAAGTATGGTGGATGGGGGGAGAAAGAGAGGGAAGGATGAGAGATGGAGATAGAGAGAAAAGTGAGAGAAACAAGAGAGGAGAGGGAGCGAAAGACACCTTACCCTTCATATGCGATGGCAACCTTGTAAGTCACAGCAACCACTACAGTCAGTACAACACCAACTGGACTGGCATTCCTGAGAGAGAGAGAGAGAGAGAGAGAGAGAGAGAGAGAGAGAGAGAGAGAGAGAGAAGGATTAATAGGTGGACATCAGTTTCTTTGTCTGCCTCCATTGTCAAGATTACAGACACAGAGGTACAGTATGTGTGTGTGTGTGTGTGTGTGTGTGTGTGTGGTGGAGTCAATAGGTTGAGATGGGTCAGTTTGTCTGTCTCTCTCTTGTTAGTCTAGAGGAATACGCCTGGATTCAGGGGGAAATAGGGTGGGGGGAATGTCTGATTTCGAACAAAGCTTTTCTCAATAGCCAATCGCAGAGAGGTGGCAGACCTTGTGAATATGCACATGTACTGGGTGTTTCATGAAAATACCGCCGACAGCGGACTAACAACCAAAACGATGGCGTTTAGTTTGCCTTTGTAGCCATCTCTGGCTAGCCTTTGCTTAGGGAAATGAGATATAACTTCTGCAGAGGTTTAAAGCAAATGTTGTTACGAATTTACATTTTTTCAAAAATCGACTCTAAACATGCTTCAATTATGTTTGTATCGGCAGCCATTTCGCACTGGTTTCAGTAGGAACTTTTCCCCAAGAACATAACGGAAGAGAGATCAGTGGGCATCTCTGAAAGTAGCTGTTTTCCGGTTGTAAATGTTTTGGCCCAGAAGTTCGTTCAGCATGATGCGAGCTTCTGGGTGCCAGAATACTCTCTAATAATCAAGTTTCCACTCCGTCAGTAGCATGCTCTAACCTCTCATCTCTCCTCAAACACCTTCGCACATGCACACACACTGTACACACACAGCACACACACACACACACACACACACACATACAATCTCATAGTCTGGCATGCATCCAAGTGTAGGAGTTACCATTCAACCATACTCAAAGCATTCACACACACACACACACACACATAAAACAGAGAGGGATGATCACACACACACACACACACATAAAACAGAGAGGGATGATCACACAAACACACACACACTCACACAAAGGCACATAGCTACAAACACACACACACACACACACACACATGCATACAGATGTGCCCATGCAACTGTCCAGATGCAAACACACAAACACCATGCTCATTTGAACTCATATAATTCTTAAGAGCACATAAATAATCTCTCCCTAAAATGTGCATGGCACAAGACTACCAATCAGCCACACCATTCCCACTGCCCATTACATTAGCTCTACTGTTGCACTGCCCATTACATTAGCTCTACTGTTGCACTGCCCATTACATTAGCTCTACTGTTGCACTGCCCATTACATTAGCTCTACTGTTGCACTGCATGCGTCCATCCTGTTGTGGAGCTGACCTAATGCTGCTTCTGTCACTATAGCTACAGACTTACAAGACAGACTTCTGTAAGGACAATGATGAGTGGAGAGACGCCAATTAATTCGCTCGTATATCC